>NC_139841.1:23506499-23778999 GCF_963691815.1 Echiichthys vipera
TTCTCAGAGCCTGAGTCATACAAAGACACACATAACCAATTAGTCTCCCACGGGTAACAACAAACATTATCCGTGTGTAAATGATTAGTGACCAAACGGCAGTTAGCTACTGGTGAACACGGTGGAGCGTTTAGTAAATTAAGACACAAATATTGCCCACAGGAGTTGGTAGAGACCAAAAACAGAGCTAAAAATGAGTAAATGTTGGACTTAGATTCTCCAGGTGGCCAGAAACATGATCCGAAATGATGCTCCGTAAATGCTTGGTGTGTACATAAGTGGACTAACACGTTTGCCATATTAACTTAAAAGGTTGTTTTTGCTGCCCCAAACAAACTTTGTAGATATGGCAGGTTTAAAAGGGAGTAAAAAAGCATTAAACACAAGCTTCTGCAGTGACACAATGTGAAAACACCAAGTTTAACACCAGAGTCCAACCTGAGTTACCAGTTAATTCACCTCAGCACATATATTTCCTGGTTGTTTTTTTTGCAGATGATGCTTTGGTTATCTTTATAAACAGATTGTAGGAACATATTTGGGTAGTGGAAGTGGTCTGGGTACTGTTTGTAGTCCTTGAAGTATTCACCAATCACATAGACGCTGTCTCTCAACTCCATTCTCCAGTTGATAATCGAACTGTTCGGAAAAGGAAGAGTTGGCATGATATCTGCTGCCTACACAAGAAAGCCAGAAATATTATCTGCTGCGCCCAGAGGCTAATTTGTCACCAGACAGATAGCCGATGGCTTCCGAGATTGGGCTTTATTTATTGTGTCCCTTGCACCCTATTTTAAGAAATGTGTGCCAAAGCATATCAGCTTTTTGTTCTCACCTACACTCGCGCATAATGGCTCATAAATCACCCTCGGAGAGCTTGGTGCGAGTATTTCTGAGAGTCCCTGATACCATCACACACTCTTCTTCATAATTCCACATTTACCTCTACCACCTTTTATCCAAAATGCTACTTTTTCCCTCATGTTCTGCCATTGTATATTTACTTATCTCTCCTATATAAGCTCTCACTCTGTCTCCTTTAAATAGCGGCACCTTCTTTTTTTACTTGGCTACACCTTGTGCGCCTGGTCAGTTCTCACCTCTCATCCACTTTATCTTACCAAGTCTAAACTTTGCGTTCTGAACGACCGCACACCATCCATCCCACTGCAGAACAGCTGTTCGAGAGCAGAACACAAGTGAATTGACTCACGGGAGGCCCCATCTGTGCAGTAAACGGATAACTTAACCTCCTGTAACATTTTGTTTATGCTGCAAAGGACTGCTCGTTAAGGATTCTGAAAGACAAAATAGAAATCAAAATCAGCGCTTCCCTGTTAAAATACAACTGAACTGAATGTAAACGTATGCATGTGAACGGCATTTCTAATCCACTGGCATCCCTGAGATTTTTTTCATCCTGTGACAATGCAGCATCAAAACAGTTTAAACGCCAATCAAGTGACTGTTTGGCTCTAATGCAAAGCGGTTTCCCAATTATTGTCTCACAGGCTTATTCCCCTAAATAGGCTGGTGATTTTGTTTTTCATCAGCAACACAATTTCAGGGAAGCTTGCATTAATAGTGTTAGTGTTTTTACAGTCTTAGGTGCTGGAGTTTTTAGCTTTGGCTTAGCTGGTGCCAGTTAGTACATTTACTTGTGTACTATACAGCTCCAGATCAACCAGCTACAATAGAAAATAGGTCTTACACATTGATGGATCAGTACTGACAGTATAATAATGTCATGTATCCAGTAATAGTATATATAACATATATTTTCTGAAAAATTAGCAATTACTGAGAATACTTCTGTACTTTAAGTAACTCAGAATTTTTAATGCAGGGCTTTTACTTTGGAGTATTTTATTTCAAATGGCTTGATTTATTATACTGGATACAATTCAACATGCAATCAACAAACAGTGTGTTTTCTGTATATATAAGCGTGTATATACAATGCATCTGCCTTTGTGCCCATGTAAATACACAAAGAACACACTGTGGAACTGAATGATTAATGATTTCCTAGTCTGCGTCCGCGTCATTGGCTGAAGTGATGATTACATTTTTTGGAGCATATCCAATCTAACGGCTACTTTAATAAATATTAGCACCAGCTAGTTGGAACATAATTAGCATAACAGCCCCCCTACACCGCAAAACTCCGTCACACTCATCTGCAAAGCTAACAGCACTCTTCGCTGAAATTACAACCTGACATGAATACTAAATCTTTGTGTTTGGGATGCAGACGTTTCTAAGACCACAATTAAATTATTACTTTGATTTTATCATGTGTATAGATAACATACTGCAATGTTTAGGCCATAGGCTTTTCGATATTAGAGTCTTAATTTATGAGAAGGTATATTCTCTAGGAGGATCAGCCACTGGTTTGGTTTCACCCTTCCTCTGGGTCCACTTTCCATCTACAATCATTGATTCATTCTTGATACGCTAATAAATTATATAGCCGAGTGCTAATCATCTAATCATCAGTAACACAAATCTCTAACTGCACACCCCATAACCTGCCTGCCTGTTACCTGATAGACATGTGAATTTATATTATTAATGCTAGTCACAACAACATCAACCTTGTCCTTGTCCCTTTTACATCTCACTATAAGCAGTGCTATACTTTCCTTGTCACACTGACTTAGCCTACATCATCATTAAAGATCACTGAACTTGCTTCCTTCCTGCTGCACCTTGCTCCAGGCTAAGCCTCTTTTCACCACATCACTGCAGGTTGTAAATAATCTCTCACACCGAGATTTTTTATCTAGATATTCTTCCACTACTTAATTGGCTTTAGGAGGCTTAAAATAGATAAAGTGTCAGTCTGTGTCCAGAATAGAGCACTGAAATAAATGGGGCTATGTGTAGTACAAAATGTGAAATCAGTCAGATTACTTAGAGTAGTTATAAATCACTGAAAGTTGTATAAGTGAAACTTCTTATATGCGATGTTTAGACTGATAGATAAGCTAATTTAGTAAAAGCTACATTTTTAAAATACAGCAAACAATGCTTTTTTAATTTATAACATACTGCTAAAAAAAAAAAATCACAAGAAAATGGTGTTTGTACATAAAAATGTAAATTGTGTTGGGCTGCAGCTAACAGTTATTTCATTATAGCTCAACTAATACTGGATTGTTGGGGATGATGCCAATATAAATATTTGAGAGGATTAAAAACCTGATGATATACGAGCCAACACAATTGCATAAAGGTTTCGTACATACTGTATCTGCAATGAGATAATATCAGTCCAACCCATTTATTTATATTATTCTAGCTGGAGTTTTCATATTCGATTAATAGTTTGGTCTATAAAATAAACACATTTCCAACAGTTCAGGGTTGTCATATATAGTTTATGTAATGGAACTATTTGACACGGGTGACACCTTCAAAATTGCTTTTTTGTCCGACCAACAGTTCAAAACCTAAAGATGATAAATGTACTATCACACAAGACGACGACGGGCTACAAATTCTCACAAGTGAGAAGTTAGAACCAGAGAATGGGTAATTGAGTATCCATTTGTTCAAGTTCAAAAACTGTGTTCATATAAAAGATACAGATGTAAAGGTTTTGAGTAACCCCCCGCTAACTCAGAGCATGAGGTCTAAGCAAACATAAAAAGTATGAAGGACATTAGATTAAAGGATTAAGGGTCTCAAAGTACGTAGCTAGGAATTAGCTGAAAGGAACAGAATCTAAATTTGTACTTTATTATACTGAGGTGTAATTCATCCACAGACAAGCACAAGACGTGGTTCTGCTGATTCTAGCCGGATGAAAATATAGCAATGCAGGAGGTGCGAGGATTAAACGTATTACAGGCGAATTATATAAATGTGTTGCTGGTCATGAATGTAACAGTTAAGTGGGTATTATCCCTGAGAAGTCTCTTGCAGAACAAATCAGATCAAATAACCGATAAAAAAGATAATCTGGAGAGGAGGGATGAAGGAAGTGAAGGGAGGGATACGCAAGAAATGGAGATGGCGGTGGAATAGAAACAGTAAATCCTCTTGTCATAGAAGAAAAACAGATTAAGAAGGGGGGAAAAAACAAACTACAAACCCTAATGGTAGAGGAGAATTATTGCCAGGCGCCACACACGGGCCGGTCAGCCAGAGAGAGTGTGCCACCAGACTTGTACAGTAATGTGTGAATTTCTACCTCGGCTCAGCTGAATCTAATTTTTACCGTTTAACAGGCTTATGGAGAGCTGTCGAGTGGTGCAGAGCTCTGAGGCGGGATGGGCAGAGGAAGGTAACACGTCCTTAAAAGTGGACTCTTAACACCAGCAGACAGAGAGAGGACGATGTAAGAACTTCAAACTGTACGTGTGGAGGTGCGTGTATTTACATTGAGGGTTTCTTGTTGCCGGGGTCCATAAGGCGCAGAGTGTCCCTGATCACGCCCACTTTGACCTCCTCGTCGACTGGACTGGGAACATATTCAAAAACTCCCGGTGCCACCTGAGAAAAACACAAATATTTATTACACCAAAGTGAAAAATAATGAAAAGATAAGTCAGTACTGTAATATCAGTAGTAATCATCCATTGTATTGTGACTGTTTGAGGTTATTTATGGAATGTCGCACAAGAGGGCAGCACTGAGCTGACAAGTTCACGTTAGGTGAGGGTTCAGGTGAACTAAACTGAGGCATTGAATGGGACTTTCAGGTCATCCAGGTGGAAAAAAAGCTACAACAAAGGTTTATAATAATCTGGCCAGGCAAAGTTTATTTGTGAAGTGAAAGCAAACCTAACACAGCATGAAATAGGGTGGTGTCAATGAGTAGAAGACCTCAGAGACACTGTATGTAAATTATTTAAATAGTTTGAATGCATTTGGATTCCTCTGACGATGCCATGGTAATGCTAGAGATGAAATTATTTGATTATGGTGGTTGAGTGATTAGTAACTTTTTAAATTTGACTGTGCCGCACGTACTGTATTGTTTATTCAGCGTTTGATGCGACAACACTGTTAAAAGGATGTTATTAGAATTGGTTTCATGAAGTTTATAATAAGCCTATGTTCAGTATAACTTACATAAATTAATTTAAATAATTCATTTTAAGTTTCTGATTTCTTAGATGAACTGGTGATTTTTCAGAAATGTTGAATGTGATAAATAACAATTTCAGTGTGAGTCACTTAGGTTTTATTTTGAGAGAAAAAACATGGAATCCAGCATTAGAATGTTGTTTATAATGGCAGTGGCTCATGTGTTTATTGTGTCTTGTTGTGTTCTTTTCAAAGGTTATCATCAAACTTACAGCTGTGTGATTATAAAAAATAAAGCCAAAGAAAGGAGGAGTTCAGTCGTCCGATGCGCCCTCTGTTGTCCTCTAGCCTTTTCGAGTTAAGACAGATAGTGAGGGAGAAAAACCCAAATAACTTGACTTAATACTACTGTGATGACACTGATGTTGACATTCATTCTTACCTCCTGCTCATGTTCTATTCTCATACTGGGGTTGGAGTTGACCTCTAGTAATACCGGCTTCAGGTTCTTCATAAGCAGGATGTCGAAACCTAATATCTGAGACACAGACACATCCTTCGTTTGCATATATACTTTAGAATAAAGTAGACTGTATATCAGGGGTGTGACAGAAAGCCACTACCTGTGTCTGTTTATCACAAAATATGATTTTTTTTTTTTTTTTTTTAGATTAATACAGTAAGTGATCATGGCTTACAGCAGAAGTTGTTAGAGCTGCTTTATTTTTCTGCATTAAGTAGTTTAATGTTGCCATTTATACTCCTCGTGTGTGCGTTTCTTTGTTTACATTCTGCCACATCAGAATTATGAAACGTGCTGCTTTGGCTATGAGTAGTTCCTGTTTGCACTGTGCAGACAACAATCATCCGATTACATATATAGTAGAAAATGTCTGAATCTGACAATAATTAAAAAAGATGATCTGGAGTAATATGATTTGTAAACAGAGTTATATGATTTGTAACAGATTCAAAGATGTGTATCTTCCAAGGGAAATCCTGACGCCCTGTGAGAATTACAATGATTGCATGAGTGTATGATGTCCTTGTGTTTTGTAAATGTTCAGTGAGTATTGTGTGTGCATATTAAGGATGGGCACAAGAAATGTTTTTCCAGGCCGAGTAATCCCATAAATAACTAAAGGGGGGATCGATTCCCTGAAGAGGGAAATCTATTTTTAGAACGCATCTTCCCTGTCCTAACAGCAAGCGAGCGCCTGACTAAAGTGTCACATCAACGCTCTCCGTCCACACTGAATCCGTTAAATACGCACCGAATGTGCCGAACAAGCTGTAATAGTTCTCTCATCATGGCAAGGAGTGGATTACTAACACCCATCCCTCGTGCGTATCTGAACAATGTAATCTTATTAACAATCCTACTGTACAAATGTCTTCTCCTAAAATGTTTCCCACTAATAGGGCTGTCCAATAAAAAGTTCTCATTATCATTGCAATATGAGAGTGCGTAGTAAACGCATCACAAAAGATCCTCAGGGACTTTTTGAGTTAGTTGAAAAAGTACCAGTAGAACATTGCACTTTAAAATGTAACTTTCATTGTTTTTTGGGTTCAGTTCAATTTGTTCATTTCCTTTCATTTTCAACAAGCAATTTGTTATCACAAGTGATATTGTTATTGTGATTTTCAACAAAGTTATGGGCATATTTTCCTCATATCGTGCAGCGCTGCCCGTTACCCACCTGGAAGCAAGTGGGTCCTGGTTTGCCAGGCGGTATATCAGCCTGATAGTAAACTCTAAGTTCAGGCACCACGGCGATGGCAGTCTTGATGACAAGAGCGATGATGTCCGACCACACCTTCTTGATGTCTACGCCTTTAGCTGCCAGCCTGTATAGCACGCTGGAGAGAGTGCGCTTGCTGCCTGTGCTCTGGCTGTCCGAGTGGACAAAGTTGCCGCTGTGGACGTTAAGGGAGTAGTTTGTCAGGTGCATGAAGACATGGCTCAGATTCTTCTGGCTTGGTTCCTACACAATCAGAACAGATGTGACCAAAATTATCCGCATGTTTCAATCAAAGCAAATGGACAGCTTCAAAGTAAACCAGCCAGCATCAATAGCACCGTCATGGCTACCTGGTAGGGCTCGGTGCAAAAACGCGTCAGGCCTTCCTTGGCGATGTAGATCTCCAACGGCTCCAGGGATTTTAATAGCACATATAGACGGATATCAAACTTGAGCTTGTCAATGAGTAGCGGCCTTTGGATGTACTCCTGGACTACAGACTGTTTGGCCTGTGAACCCACCATGAGCTTTAGGTCACTAGGGTCACGAATGAGGTAGATGCCGTCCCCCTGAGAGCCCCCATCTGGCTTGACAATGAAGGTGGGATTTACTGTTGCATCGTTCTCCTTTACCATGCGAATCTATAGAAGTGAGAAAGGATAACGTTGACAAAAACCTCAAAGAGTGTTAGTAATTAAAGATTCAAATAAAGTCACTGTTCATTTCTGCACATTACAGATATTAAAGTAGAAACAGAGCAGCGTGAGAAAAGAACAAAGTCCTGATGCCAAAATGAACCCAAGAAATCAGACATCAAAAGCTTGCGACTACCCGAAATCCTGGACCCTTGATGAGCAATATGGTTAAATATATTTACATTTTTTAAATTTAAGTTATAGATAATTAGAAGTTAGGAAAGTAATGTTTTGTTTTTGCTTGAAGATTATTTTTTGCAGTTTTTCAAGCCTTTATTTTATAGGAAAGAGCGGAAATGGGGTGAGAGAGAGGGGGAGACATGCAGCAAAGGGACGAAGGTTGGAGTCGAACCCTCTCTGCCTCAAGGACCTTCAGCCTCTTTACATGGGGCGACTGCTCTAACCACTAAGCCACTGGCCTCCCACAGGAAAACAATGTTTAAGTCAAGTCTGGTGTTGCCTTGCCTTACTCATAAAAGAATGATCCTAGTCACCTTCACACAGTGAGGCACAGAGCTTATCTATTAAACATCAGCCCCTACCCAAAGCCCAGGTATCGATATTATACCTTTGAGTCAAGTGTTTTTTTTTTTGTCTCCAGAAATCTCACCAAAATCAACAAACCAACACTGCACACTGTACAAGCAAAGCCATGGTTTATACTTCTGTTTTAGTTCGATTTTTTTTTGCAACACTCAAATGTGTTGACTATCTAATGCCAAATCACTGACACTGTAACATAAGTCCAGTTGCTTTTGACTGAAATTGCTTTGGGGATAACGATGACATGGACAAATGAGAACATTCACAGGCTTATGACACTGTAAACATACAAAAACATTTTGGACATAAGTCTAAGATTTGTGTGTTTTTCCAGTTTTGTCTGCGGTAAACCAGATTGGACTGTAAACAATGATATTCTGGTGCCCCCTGCTGGACATATTATATTGTTGCTATATACAGCACATGATTGACCATCTGCACCACAAATCTAACCTGCTGAAATCAGTAAAGCTGTGGTGGAGAAAATCATCCAACATTATGACAGTTTTTTTGAATAAAAACAGTGAATTTCTGAAATGATATATGATGACAAAATACACTTCAGTGACTAATAGAAGTCATTATCTATGTGCAAAAATATTATGGAGACAAAAGAAAATGGTTCTTTCCTTTTCTCATTAACTTTCCTCCTAAATTGATTACATAACACACAAAACTAGAGAAATGCTTTTTTGATAACATGTAATGCTTGTTTTTTTTCAGTTAGTGAATGGCGCACTCACAGTTTACTGTTATTCAACCAGGGAAAAGCAGCTGAGGGACATCCATTCTTGCCCTATTCTCCTCACAACTCTCCCTCGCTGTATGCATGTCTCTATTCACTCTATACTGTAGCTCCTTTATAATCCTTCTGCGGTATATTCATCCATGTGTTAAGGAGTGCCAGATGGCCATAAAGGGCAATATGCTTGAATGTGGAAAAACTCTGTCTTCTCTCCCCTCAAGGAGCGTGAGCAATGAAGCGAGCACATGGACAAGAATTAAACAACTCACACCATTAAGGACGTTGTTGCAGTGTAGCATGGTGAGCAGTTATAGAGAGAAAAGAGCACTAATAGTGGAAAGCCAACAGAAGACTCCACAACTGTGTAATTACTGATAAAATATAACACATTTTGAAAATTGAGAGGAAACAAGATGGTAAAAAAAAAATATTGACTTTACTTTTCAGAGCAGTCTTTCATTTATGAAGCCACACTGGGAATTAATCCTGAAATCTTTATCTATAATTTGACATAATCAAGATGGTGTAGTGGTTAGCACTGTTGCCTCACAGCGAGAAGGTTTCAGGTTGGCATCCCGGCCTGGGCCTTTCTGTGTGGAGTTTGCATGTTCTCCCCGTGTTTGGTGGGTTTCCTCCCACAATCGAAAGACATGCACGTGTTAGGTTAATTGATGACTCTAAAATTGCCCGTAGGTGTGTGAATGGATGTCTTTCTCTATGTGCCCTGTGATAGACTGGCGTCCTGTCCAGGGTGTACCCCGCCTCACGCCCGATGTCAGCTGGGATCAGCTCCAGCGACCCCGACCCTGAGATAAGCGGTTGAAGATGAATGAATGAAGACATAATGTGCCGTTTGTCCCAAATATGGGAGCAGAGATAGGAAAGAAGGTTAGTTCTCAGCTCATGCCACTTAAAATGTTTTGCAAAAGGAAAATAATAGTCTTGACTGACTGGGATTGGCGAAAAGCACAGGTGTAATTAATGACACTGATGAAGGCTGCATTGCATTTAGATTTTCTAGATCCGAAGCATGCCATTATGCATGTTGGCTAACTGGCGTAGCCTATAGGGGAGCATGTAACCATCGTTTATGTTACTGTAACGTAATGTTAATACATCATTATAGTTATTACACATGCTGCTGTGTCAAGTCAAAATGTTTTCTGTTAATAATGCTGAATTAAAATCAAGGCATTTGAGATCTCTCTGTTGGAATTCAACACTACTGTAAATTCTGTTGTTTGAGTGCTAATTGTGGCTGTTTGAGCCTTCTTAAGGGGCAAACAGTCATCAGTTGACGCGCCTCCTTTGTTGGGCGTCACGATCAATTTATTACCTGCCATTTGAAACTTTTAGGATAAGACACATCTAATTTGCATTCATTCATTTTTGTATTATAAATATAGGCCACAGAACAACGTTATAGGCTTGATTATGCATTTATAAAGGCATGGAGAGAAGAGACTGTGCAATCACTTTTCATGTAAACACTGCACAAAACAGATGAATGAGGTTTTTTTCTCCTGCAGTGACAGCAGAGGACGCACAGTGCCTCAACAGGCAAATACAGTACGTACGTTATCAGTATTGCTTGCTTGTCCTTCATCCTCCATCGCATCCATCCCACTTTTTATTTTTACTCGTTTATCAACTTTTGATAGAAACTTGCCATGACCTTTACACGTGGAGCAGCGCTGCAGAATTATAGGCCCAATTCACACTGTCAATAATATCCTCTGCTCTCTTGTTTCACTGTAAAAAATATAAATGGAAGACTGTTTGTAGAGCAGATCACTGTGGTACATACGCATCAGACTGCTCTCTCTTGCCCTGATGGAGCAGGCTTCATTGATTAAAAAGGCAGCATAGTGTTGCAGCAGCCTCTCTTTGAACGGATCGCATACATAACATCCCTATTAATGTTCTATTCATTTTCATTCCAGTAACGTTATGAACCGGCAGTAATTTTGGAAAAGGTCACTATCTATATGTAGAAAGCCACGTTTGTTTTGCTTTACAGATATACCCGTTCATTTTCTCTTCTACATTTCTATTAGAGTAGTCGATAACGTTACATAAGGCAGGAGGGCAACTGTTGGGTGTGCACCTCAAATGAACACTGCCAGTCAGTCAGGCAGAGGGGAGAAACAGAGAGCTGGATGTGCAGCGAGAGGATGTTTGGGGCAGCAATGTGCTTGAATACAAATTTTGATTTTGATTACATCATTACTATTCAGAAAAACAGCTTTGGTTGCTGGGTCCTTAGTTGACGCTTCAAAGTTGAAACAGGATTTTTAACCACTTTTGGTACGTGTTCGACCATTTAAAACAACAGGAGTACTTCAAAACACACACGTTAGATGCTTTCAGTGTGTTTAGGCCTTAAGTTTTGTTATTTATTTTATAGAATTGTCTTTATCTGTTGAATGATATATGTATTACTTTGTGTGCATCTTTTCCTGCTGCTGTCTTGGCCATGCTAATATAGGTTAAAAAAAAAAGAAAAAAGGTAAAAAATAAATGTCTGGTATCCGGTATCGTAATGCTTTTGTTACCAAGGCATGCAACCATACCTGTGTGGAGAACTGCTGGCACTCCTCAGGCAGGATCCAGGAACGGGGATAGAAGTCGTACTCATCTGGAAACAACTCCTGCATCGTCCGAACTGCCCGACTCAGGTTGATCTTCCTCAGCATTTCAATCATTCCTACAATACACAAAAACTGTTTCAGAGACACAATAAAAGCAAGACTCTGACATATAACATATCAATAAACTTGAAAAGCAGTCTCCAAAAGAAACTATAATGCTCTGGGAAAGTAAATACAATCACATGACCATATAAGGAGATATAACTCAATATGAGATCACATAGACAAGTATCACACAGTGCAAAGACACATGCAAGCCAGGAGACTCCAGCGATGTGCATTTGGATGTTCATTTCTTACTAGTACAACAATCTCTAGAGTATTTAAGCAACGCTTATTGCCATGGCATGGAAAGGTCAGCATTTGAGCAATGAGGATCAGTAAGGGATTAACTAAATCCCTCTGCTGTTGTGATAGAATACTGACTAAACATGTACTGCAAGCTGGACTAAAGCTATCTCTACACCTAAAGTTCAACAAGCATTGGTGTAGGGTGCTTAACATCAACACAAAGTTACAGGAGGTGGAGAGCAGCAGAAGCGGCGATATACCTGGAAACTTGTTCACCTGCCCTGAAGCGATATTTTCATTGTCATGGAACGAAACGCCATGCCAGTAGATATCACAGGCTGCTCGTCTCCCCAAAGGAAACTGAAGAGAGGAAGAGAGAACAGTAACGGGGAAATAAATGATCTTTAAAGGAAAACAGAGATTGATAAGAATAGAGCTGGGCGATATGGCCAAAATCTATCTCAATAATGATATATTTCACAATAAAGCATGTTTTCTGCTAACTCAATATATAAATAAATGGTCTATAACAGTGGTTCTCAAACTTTGTACATGACGTACCAATTCAGAAAATATCAGACTCTCTCAAGTGCCACCACTAGGGCCAATGTTAAAATACAGCAGCGTAGGCCTAGACTATTCAGCTATGGACAGGAAGGTTTATTCCTAACCAGAAGATTTATTGTTGACTATCTTCAGCCACAGCCACGCTGTATGAAAGGTTAGCATCCGAACTGACATGTCTGTTTTTAAACCAATCATTTTACCTCTGCTTACCATCTTGCCATCACAGTTTAGCTCCTAACTCATAAACGAGACTACGTAGCAGGCTGATATTGAAACAAAAATATGACAGGAAATGTTAAAATTGTTTTAAATTACATTTCACAGATCTCAAAAGTTTAAGTATTTTCTTAGTATTATATTAATTTAGTAGTTAATGTTTCCTTTTTTATTTTGGAGACTCACCAGAGGTACCACCAGAGAGCTCGAGTACCACAGTTTGAGGATCAGTGGTCTATATGAAGCCCATTTCAGATAATGGAATTAAATACTTGACAAATGTACAGAGTATTTTCTCATTTTACGAAGAACTTTCACTCAAAATGAACATAACATGCTCAGATCAGACTGTAAAGTGTTGTCCAAAAAATGTTAATTGGGCGTAACAAACTTTGGCCACATTATAATAGCAAAATATATATAATATGATATACATTTTTACATCATTTGACTATATACACACATCATATTGCCCAGCCCTGGATAGTAACATTAATAAAAAAAAGAAAGTCACACTTTTGCATCTGTAAATGAGAGTTAAGGCTTAATCTGTTAATATGACTCAGGACATTGGCAGGGTGTTTGTCCTGATCCCAGAATGGAGGGATAATCTTGCCTAAAGATGGTAAATGCTGCTGGTGCGTGCTCTGTTGTGATGAGCTGTGAAAAAGGAGAAGACGTGATACCGTACTATAAAAGGATTCAAAGAGTTAGGAAATCCTGCTAGCACACGGCACTGCCGTCCTATACACCTGCCTGCGCGCCAAACCACATGTTATGCACTGAAAGTGTCGCTACAATGGAGTCAAAAGGATGCACAGATATATCAAAATGACATGTGTGGACATAAGTCCTTGCAATTTCCAGTGTTTGGACCCCTGGCCAGTGCACAGGCTGCTGCTCCTCACTTCTCTGCATCAATACACAATCGGCTTTTTATTCACTGTTCACACTTTTTATAAACTGTAGACATTTTAACCAGTTGTGGAGGTCTGTAATTGGATGCTTTGTAGCTGCGCTCTGTCAAATCTCCATTCAAGACAACAAACTAGGATGATTCTGTATTCACAACCACTGCGTGTCATTAATGGTCATCATCTGGCTTGTATTTAATACAGTTAAGTTTGCTGATGAATAACAAATAGTAGTGTGAATGTGGTCTAACCTAAGTGTTGTTCCAATACCAGTAATGGAAATACCTCTGATACTGCCTCAAATGCTGGCGTCGCTATCGGCGAGTACGTAAGTCTATTTACCAATCGGATATTTAGCCCAACTTTAAAGCGGTTATTTTCCGTTACGACTGACTGTCAAACTAGATAATAAAACAAAGTTGTATGTATTCATTCTTTGTATTAATTTGTTCATGTTTTTACAAACCTGAGCTCATATCACATCCATAATAACAAAATAATTAATAAGCACTGGTAAAAGATTGGTAATCGGTATTGGCTGATACGCAAATGCAGGTATCGCAAAGGAAAAATGGTATCAGAACATCTCTAGCTCCAGATAGGACAGAAACCTGGCGTAACTGCTCAGTAAATGTGTTATACTGTTTTTCTATAATGTTTTTTATAGTCTGTGGGGGCACGCCTCATATTGACACTGATCTGAATTATTTATTTATTCCAAAAGATGCACTCCCTTATTTCCACCCGGCT
This sequence comes from Echiichthys vipera, assembly GCF_963691815.1. Classification (NCBI taxonomy): domain Eukaryota; kingdom Metazoa; phylum Chordata; class Actinopteri; order Perciformes; family Trachinidae; genus Echiichthys; species Echiichthys vipera. Next base: position 23,520,657 of record NC_139841.1, read on the forward strand.
CATTAATAAATTAAAACAGCTCACATCCGAGTTTCAAAACATCAACATTGAGCTGGGAAGAACGTTGTCATGGAGTCGATCTTTAACTTTATTACATCAGGACTCTATATCAAGTTGTATTAGAAGGTCAGCAGCACGTCGTCATCGCTTCTGAATTTTTTAAGTCATACAAGCCACCCCGCTGCTCCGCTCCGATCTAGATCTCTGAAAGAGTTTCATCTCATTAATGAGTTAGCATGAGAGCGTGTGAAACAGGGAAACCCTGCTTGACAGCAAAGAGCTGCTATAAATACAGCCACACAGATGCCAGAGTATAACTGTCTAATCGCATCAGGGAAGGAGGTTAAATTAATTTGAGCAGTTTCAAGGGATCAGCCCCAAAAATAGCCATCTTGTCAATGCATTGAGACATAGATATTTCATAGCCCTTCCAACCGATTGTTGTGGACATACAGACTTTGCTCACTCAAGTCGAGCCAAAAGGACGAATGTATCCCATTATAGTAAACGTGGTAAAAAAAAATTCAGCCGTATCAGCATTTCAATTTGCAGCACATCTGTCATGCCTCAAGTAACTAAATAAATCACATTTCAAATTTCAGTTGTACAGGACAATTTTTTCCGAACTTTGCTCAAGGGTAGCCTCCAGGTGGCAAGCCTTATGAAATGCCAGCTTAGTCTTTTGAATCCTAATCAAATAATAATGATTAAATTCACGGTTATTAGTCTTATTTTCTGATGTTGTCACCAAGACCCTAAGGCTTACCATTCCCACTCTGCCTCAAAGAGGACTAAAAGTCTATTGGATTAGAGGCGCTTACGCCTAATCATTTCCCACTAGTTAAGAGAATGCCATATGCTGAAGGTCCGTTGACAGGTGTCGCTCATGCAGGAAAAAAACTGCAGATGTAGCGACGTAGTAATTTGGATGTAAATGGATCTTAAAGTCAAAAGTACAGTCACTAAAGTGTCCTCACAAACTTTCCAGAGTTGTATCCAGTATCCTATGCTGTAAACCTACGAAAGCGCTTTCAGTCACAACTCATTAAAAGGGAATTTAACCAATTAATTTTCATTTCATAATAAAGGAAGGCTACTGGAGTTTAGACCCCTTCAAAGATGTCGACAGGTTGACTTCCAAATGGCACAAGGTCTACTGTGCCCTTGACTTTGTTGGGTGTGCACCGTGAGGACAAAGCGTGGTAATGTATAGGCCTTCTGTCTGCCGTTTCCAGTACCAGACCTGGGAGGGTTAAAGTGTCACGGTGCAGATTCTTTTTCTTCACCGGTCTCATAGCGTTGCCCTCTCTCTTTACTGCTCATGTATAATGGACGTGCGTGTTAATAAAAGCCGATAGCAGGTATTAATTGCATCACGTTAAAATTGGCCAGATGGTGTTTGTGACTCGGCGAAATAAGAACGGGATCAATTAGCGCTCTCATACATGTTTTAAAGTGGTTGCTTTTCATTTAGAACAACTTTCATCCACATCCATCCTCTGTAACTTTATACATCAGGGGCATGCAAATTGGCACTGTCAAGTCGTGGCTGGGTTAAAGGCGATCGTGTCATCTCAATAATAATGTGGCACGTTTACAATCGAGGACTTCTTCAAACTTTGAGAGGGATACTGGAAACAAATAATCAACAGGAAGGGAGAACAAGTCATCAAACTCTAAATTGGAACTGCAACTTACAATATTTGCACAGCTTATCTCCATTGATTAGTCCATTTAGAATTTATTATATGAATGTTTTGCACATATTATGCAAGTACTAACATGAATAGTGATTGCATAGCCTCAATGGCCTTAGTTTGGTAACGTTCATCTTGACTTTTAGTCTGGCACTTAATCGGAAACTAACTTCTCTTGTCCCGGGCCAAATTAAAAAGTAATATCCAGATAACAAAGACATATGAAAAGACTCACCCTTTCAATTTTAATAGAATAAAAAGGGTGAGTCTTTAGGCAGCATTTGGCTGCTTAAAACCTTTTTTTTTTAACCATACATTATTACATAAATAAATTGAATTGGCTGTTTGACTGCAGGAAGGTTATGCATAGGTGCTGCAGCTTTAAATATAAAACGTCTTTATACCGTTTTCATAGATTACATTACATGATTTAAACACACTGTCATGAGTGTGTTTGTGTGTTTAATATATTGATCATTTAAGTTGAAGGGTTCAAAACTTTCTTGCAAAGACATCTCAATCTACAGTCTCAGATTTCAGTTCCAACATCTGAAAAGCTTTGTTTTTTCACGTATTGTCGGAGTCTGCCTCTCATATGATTTCAGATTTTGGAAAGCAAGGAAAAGAAACACATAGGCGAACTATTACAAAATCTAATCTGAAGCCCCATTCAGTTAGAATAGGTTTCCAGGGGGATGCTGGCTAATGTAATCGTTATTACCCCGTCTTAATTGTCCATTGCTGCAGCAGTTAAGATTCTATTTTGTTTTACCGACTGTTGAATGTAGAGCTGCGCATTTAGTTGATTAATCGATTAGTTGTCAACTACTAAATTAGTTGCTATTGACCTTTTCAATGGAATTCCATTGCTAGGCAACAGCCTTGGTCCTTGTTAACTTCCTGTTAGTTGATGTAATTCACATTCACTGCAACAGGAAATGAACTAGGACTGTTTTGGAACTATTATGCTAAAAAATGTCCAAATTACAGGATTCCAGATTCTCAAATGGGAACATTTCCTTTTTGTCCTTACTCTTCTATTACAGTTAACCCATTATCTATTTTTTAAAGATAATGTTTAGGCATTTTTGCATTTGACAGCGCAGCTCAAAATTGACAGGACTGAAGACTGGTTGGAGCCGAACCCAGGGACTTAGCCTTTGTATATGGGACGTACGCTCTACCGGTTGAGTTAGGCGGCACCCTACAACCTGAATTTCTTTATGTTATGGGCAAATCAAGACATTTGAGGGTGTCTTTTGGGGTTTTGGGAAATACTGTTAAACATTTTTCAAAATTTTCTGACATTTTATAGAACAAACAATTGAATAAACGAGAGAATGAACGGCACATGAATCAATAACAAAAATAACCATAATTGCAGCACTAAATAAATGCCTGGTAAAAGTTATCTCAGGTTATAGTATAGTGCTGTGCAGATTGATATCATTGGAAGTAACATGAAATCTGCATTGTGGCCTTTTTTTTGTAGCTCATCCTACCCACAGAGATACTCTAGGCGCTCTTCGCTTGTATGTTTGACATTTCCAACCCAAGCCCAGCTCATCCCATCCCCTGGCCGGATTCTTAATGACACATAATTGGAGGACAGTAAGACAGAGGTTTTCATCCATACACATTCGTGACCAACGCCTAAGCTGGTTGTCATCCGAATGACACACTGAGCAGATGATGTAAGAGAGCCTCTCTGGATCAATGCACTGCTTTGTTAAACTTCTATATTCAGTGTTTCATAGCAATAAAACCTGCACGGGACATGGGTGAACTGCATGCCTCCACTACATACAGCAAAATAACAAGAAAGCACACCTCTTTCCACTTCAGTTGCTTGATGCTCAACTTCAGTGCCTCCAACGAGGTTTTGGCTTTTGAGGTATCCACCGTCACTGGTCTTCTCTTCCTTGCAAGTTTGTCCTCACGGCGTGCTTCTTGAATGTTCTTAGATGGATGGATAGTAACATAGTTCCCATTGGTCTCTGACTTTCCCTGCAGTATCTTTCCACTTCCTTTGATGTGGAGTGTCCGCTCATGACCTAGTAGTCTGTTCAAATTTTTCCCAACAGCAGAAACCACAGATCCATGCAATGACACATCTGATGTGTGTTTGTTGCCACAAGAGATCTTGTCATCTTTCCCCAGCTTACTTCGACTTTTCCCCCTGTGTTTACACGTGATGGAGGTGTTGGACGCGTCCCTGCCAACTATGGTGATGCTGGGAGGGTCTGGTGGTGAGACAGAAGCAGGAGGGGGAGAACAACACACTGGCACCTGCTCTTCAGTGTCCACACCCTGCTTCCCTGCATCCCCGCCAAACGATTTCATCTGCTCCACTTCTTGAATCTTGACTTTTACATAATGGTGATTACTCATTATGCGTAAAGGCTATGAGCGACGCAGCTGGGCAGGGCACAGTTGCACCGCAGAGGGCAATAAACTAACGTTATTCTGAAAGGATGTAGGACGCATTGCTAGCTTGAACGGCTAATTAAACAGTAAAAGCCTTTTGTTAATGTTTTTCGTTTCCCAAACAGAGTGAGTGAGCAAACCGTGGAGATATGCTCGTTAGCGTTAATGTTATCTAACGGATTTGTCACCAGTCGGACAGTTTTTTAGCTTAAATTCTAACAAACTTTCTGTTTAACCTACAAATATAAATAACGGTGTGCTGTTTTAAGTTAATTAAATGATGTAACACTTAAGTCTAACTCATTTTCTGTGTAACCAAATACCCCTTTACCAGCCTGATTTAGCTTTGAGTTCACAAGAGTCGTCAAAAGGACGCTAACACCGGTGCTTGTAGCCCGCACCGGAGCTAGCTACTTGATAGCTAAACCTGACGTCAGCCTGTCAAACTTCATTTAGCTAACATATGTCTCTAGCGCCCGTTGGCTAAACCACCCGTTAACGTTTAACTCATGACAGACTTTACCTCACGCGTTCACCGTTATCTACTTTCCTAGCTGTTGCAATGATGCCCACGGTCCTCTGCTCTCCCTGCCTGTGTTATCGTCCCTGTGTTGTCCAGCAGCTGTAGCTCAGCAGCAGCAGCAGAAGGCAGAGCCGCCCGTCGCTCAGCCTCCATCTGATTTGAACCGAGCTGATGCTGCCTTTGGAGCTCCTCGTAAAACTGCCCTCTTTCGGAAAAGACATGTTGGCTCCTAGACTTACCGCACATTAACTATAAATAGAAAGTGCGGCGGTGTTTGCAAACGCATGTAATGCATGTAAATGTAAATAATATGTTCGTACGCCAGTTTGCTTTTCAAAACGCGTGCTTGAATTGCAGAAAGCAAACACGAAATGTCAGAAAATTAAATAAACACAATAATACCACAAATTAGCAGATTCCAGTAATGTGTTTGTGTTTATCTGTTGACTGTGTTGGTGGTGTGTTAGCACAGAAATCGTGTGAATCCGTAGGTCTACTATTTATGTGCATTTGCTTTGAGGTAATACTTGTTTCCGACAGCACCTGAAGGCAATATGGGGATGCCAGGTTTCAGTGTCCCCCAATTAAAGAATAATTCACTATTGTCAACCTAGGCCTTTTCGAACAACTCAATATCAGAAGAGATGCTTTATATATATATATTTGTAAGATCAAGAAAAAGCCAAAGGGGGAAAAAACATTTTTAAAAATCTGCACTGATTTGCATCATAAAGATATTAAAAGAGTGGTTTAAGCTACTACACTAGAACACATTAGAGTCATTTATTCATTCATTCATTCATTCATCTTCATCCGCATGTCCCTATCGGGGGCTGGTGCCGATCCCAGCTAATATTGGGCGAGGCGGGGTACACCCTGGACCGGACACCAGTATATCACAGGGCACATAGAGACAAACAGAGACAGACAACCATTCACACCTACGGGCAATTTAGAGTAATCAATTAACCTAACACGTGCATGTCTTTGGACTGTAGGAGGAAGCCGGAGAAAACCCACGCAGACACGGGGAGAACATGCAAACTCCACACAGAAGGGCCCCAGCCAGGATTCAAACCAGAAACCCTCTTGCTGTGAGGCGACAGTGCCACCCACCACCCTACCGTGCCACCCACCACCCTACCGTACCACCCACACGTACACAGGTTTACCTAATTGATCAAAAATGCATTAGGCCTACATCTGAATATAAACAGATCCATTCAAACAAACCCAGTCTGTGAATCTGACACGTGTGCATGGTATTGAAATCTGACTGTTCAATGTTACAATTCATGCACCTGCAGAACAGATGTAAACAGACGGTTTAATAAGTAGAGGAGAACCAAATTGTGAAAAATAGGGTTAGGGTTAGAAACACCTTCATCCACGCTACCTTGTGTGTGACATATGGAATCAACTGAATAGAACAGAGTCTCCCCTCTATGGCACCAGAAAGTAGTTTTGCTTCTGTTTGAAGAACAAACCAGACATTCTGCACACATTGCCAAATCATGTCCATAGGTTGTCTTCAGAAAAGAACGGTCATCATATCTATCGAAGATGAGTGCTAGTAAGTACACCCCATAAGGAGTGAAAAGTTTGCTGGAGTTTATCTCCAGAGCAACACTCCTAGAGCAGCACACACCACACATGTGGATCAGATGACACACGCCAGGGATGACAAATCAAGAGATCCCAAGGAGGTCGCCTTTCTGTATCAAGAGCAGTGGGGTAAGTCAGAGTGGTATTTTGATTTAGGCATCCCTATGGAGAAGAAGGGACTAAGATTTTGAAATGTAATATCATTGAGTTAAGGATGTACAGAGCGGACCAGGGCCCACATCTGTAGCTAATTGATCAGTTAGCCTGATGCTTTCTTATCCTTTAAATTCAAATAATCAGTAGACAGTAGTTTCAAGTTATTTCATATTTAGAACCGTTGTGGACTTTCTGTTCATAAAGTCATGGATGTGTCCTTTTAAGTACTGCAGTCCTGCATATGAGTATGTATTCTGGTACCTTCAGAGTAAGTTTAACTCATACAGCTGATAAAATATTCAAGCAGTTGCCATTTGGGTGGGTATGAATAATGAATAACCACAAAAAAAGTTGTTTCTGTGTCCATCCATCCCTTTATCCGCCTGTCTGTGTATTTGCAGTTCAAACACAGGAAAAACTGAAAGGTACGCCAGTTTTCATTCATACCAGAGTTATTAAGAGAAAAGAACACCTCCATTGTTTTGACTTTTGACTTCTTCTGTACTGACACCAGCTTCCCAATTTAGAAGAACGCAATTTTATTCACAACAGTTGAAAATCAATTGTTTTAATCGTGTCCGATCATTTGAAATTCCAGCCTGTTCAGATACATTATCAATATCAGACCAATACCAAGAGGGATATTTCAGTGTTACTATATATATGCATTATTTCATCCATGTGTAGGTTCATTCATACACAGGTAACAAACCAGTTCCACCAATATTTACAGTAGTACAAAAGCACACTTTGTCAAATATCTGCCTCTAGGGATAGACAAAGGATTATTCTATGAAACTATCTTAAAAACTACGTTTACTCAGATTATTTTACAAATAAAGTTAAAGGCAGTGCCCTGAGAACATTATGTCTAAACAGATAAATGTGCTTCTCAAAATAATGCATTGGAAAACAACAGAAAAGTCCTATTGTATATTCATTGTTTCACAGCTTCCTGTTATTCACAGTCAATATAGAGTGAAAATACTTCTACTGCTCTAACAAATTTGGCAAAGCTTCATAAGCAAAAACTACTCATGTTCATGTAATTATTCACTTCTCACAGCTTGGAGTTCTTTTCAAGAGTACTGAGTGTTGGAAATTTTCTTCCACAGTAATGTCTTTAAGTTGTTAAGGACTAGTGAGTGGTGCACCTCCATTTGGCTTGCCAGACCGCTGAGTGTCACACAGGTGCGTAGCTGCTTTTCCAGATCCCCACGGAGGTCTGAAGGTGCTCCAAAAAGCAGAAAATCCTGCAACAGCACGCACACCTTTGCAAGATTAGGCTGTACCACCTCAGTGTTACACTGCTTCACTAGTCGATCGCAGGTGGCCGTGCAGTCTCGGCCATAGGTGCAGTCTGCATTAGTCTCACATCGCCGCCCCCTCAAAAACCCCCTCACGAGTGCCTCAGATGCCACACTGCGCAGGTTGGCCATCTTGCAGTCGAACTTTGCATTGTAGCCCACGTGGCGAGGACTGGCGTCACATATTAGGAAACTCCCGTAGGACCCGTGGAAGACCTCCTCGACAAACTCCAGCAGACCGATGGTGATGCGAGCCCTGCGGGGCCAGGCTGGTGCGAGCCAGTGGTTCAGGCTGGAGCTCAGGGCCTCAGGGACCAGAGGCTGCAGGTAATGAGGCACCTCGAGACTGTAGAGGGAGCTGTGGCCCACACGTTCTGTCACATACAAGTCTCCACAGAAACCGAGCAGCTTGGGGGTGTGCTCCTTCTCCTGCAACGCCACCATCAGGAGGAACTCGTTCATCTGGAGAAGAGCCCAGATAGACTTGGCCTCTGCCAGAGACACTTTGCCATCCTGGTTGACATCAGCCAGGGTAATGACCCTGTCCACCATGGTGCTCAAAGATGGCTGCTCACCGAGGTTAGCCTACAAGAAGGAGATATGATATGGTGATTTATATTATTCAACATATTATACTATATTATAATAGTGTAGTTGCTGAGACCTTGAGGTAACTGTGCAGCATCTCTTTAAACTCGTCCATAGAGGTTCCACGAGTGGGTTTGTCAAATAAGGTCATCTCCTGTCGTAGGACGGAGTCAGGAGCCCCATCCATCTTCACTGGATCCTCGATCCCACACTTGATCACAACAGGTCTCTCCTTCCACAATCCAATGTACACCTTTAGAAATGTGAAAATAATAAGAGACGAGAGAAGACGTCTATATGATTGTATGTGTGATAAAATGAAGGTGTGGTTAGGATGTTTTTCTGTCTACATGATTGGTTTTCACACTGATTTACCTATTAGCTGTTATACAAAACTTCCCTTTTCTGATGGATTTAAAAACATGCAGTAGACCTGACATGAATCATGTCGATACTAAGTCCAAGACATTTTGCCTGCGTTCCCATCTAATATTTTTGTGGATGAGTTTGCTTTCCTCCAGGAAAATAATTAGCATATAACATCTGTGTTTCAGGCTTAATTATAAATCATTGAGCTACTAAATGTATGTTACAAATGTTCTCTCATGTTATTGACATTGTATTTATTGTTTTCAGAAATATGCTTGAGGGGATGATGCCACATTGAATATGCAAAGACCTTGGGGGTATATGTGATTATGTTTTAAAAGAATAAATAAAACCTGTTCCACTTTGTTGCTTGTGTCTCTGGTTATCATTAACATACGTACAAAGTGGGTCTAGTTTAGGGGTGTTTTATTTAGCCAGAACTTATTTTGTGTGAGTGTGTGTTGTGTACAGTGTGTTTATTTGACCTGATGTGTAGATGAGGTGGACATGCAGCGCTGCAGGGTTAGAGTTCGCTGATCACACAATGCCTTACAGGACGAGCCTGATATGATGCCCCTCCTGTAGTGATCACACTGCAAAAGAAAAACAGGAAATGAACTACATTCAACACAGGAAATGGTCAGGTCGGTCCTTAAGTGTCTCGTCCTCTTGCAAAGCTGAATCTTTCAAGATTTGTTTTCTTTCTTTATCCATACATGCTTATGGCATATTCAGTATGGTCAATAACCAGATTAACAGGCATAATAATCCATGAAAGCCATGTAGACATGTGTTTGAAGTTCATATCCTGATGTGACATTTTACCGTGTAATTATTTGCATCTGAATATACAGTACATTAATGATCCAATGCATCTGTCTCATCTCATCTTCAGCCTCTTATCCGGGGTCGGGTCACGGGGGCAGCAGCTCTAGCAGGGGACCCCAAACTTCCCTTTCCCGGGCCACATTAACCAGCTCTAACTGGGGGATCCCGAGGCGTTCCCAGGCCAGTGTGGAGATATAATCTCTCCACCTGGTCCTGGGTCTTCCCCTAGGCCTCCTCCCAGCTGGACGTGCCTGGTACACCTCCCTAGGAAGGCGCCCAGGGGGCATCCTTACTAGATGCCCGAACCACCTCAACTGGCTCCTTTCACCACAAAGGAGCAGCGGCTCTACTCTGAGTTCCTCACGGATGGCTGAACTTCTCACCCTATCTCTAAGGGAGACTCCAGCCACCCATCTGAGAAAACCCATTTCGGCCGCTTGTGCCCACGACCTCGTTCTTTTGGTCATGACCCAGCTTTCATGACCATAGGTGAGGGTAGGAACGAAGATTGACCGGTAGATCCAGAGCTTTGCCTTCCGGCTCAGCTCTCTTTTCGTCACAACGGTGCGGTAGAGCGACTGCAACACCGCCCCCGCTGCTCCGATTCTCCGGCCAAACTCACGTTCAATCGTCCCCTCACTCGTGAACATGATCCCGAGGTACTCGAACTCCTTCACTTAATGCCTAAAGGTATTAATTTGCTTCGATAAAGTTGGAAAATGTCTCTAAAAGTGACATCTGATTAAAAGATCTGTACCCGTCTCTGTACTGTGTGGTAAATATGAAGCATTCATCAGCAGTCAGCTAGCTCTATCCGCCTGTTTCCAGCTTAGCACATAGACTGGAAACAGGTGGATAGAGCTAGCTTGGCTCAGCACCTCTAAAGCACACGATCAAACATTCCATGTTAAAACGAATGTTGGTTTACAACTGGTTATGAACCAGAGTATTTCATGTCATGTCTTGTCATCACTTTCAGGAGACGCCAGAATTTCAGCCTATCTAAGTGAACCTGCTGTTGACCATAGCTTTATGGATATTGAGAGCGGTGCACATCTTATCCTCTCTTCCTCTTATTTGCCTATCGTGTTCCTCAGCGTGTCATTAAGTGTGAGTGTCTGTTCTGTTCAGAGCAGCCGAAGGCTCTGGAAACAGCTGGGCACAGCGGGAGAGTAGTTAAACTATAGGCTGTATCTTTACCCGGCATCAAAGGCCGTGTATGAGGCCAACTCATATCAGGCCCCAACTGTCCCTGCTCTTCCTAAATAGACAACCCTCCTGTCCATTTGTGCTGCCGTTTTCCCTTTGCTTTGGATTCTTATACAATATTTAGGTGTCTAAACACTTCACTGCATCAGAATTGTATTGTATTCTTCCATCGAGCCTGTATTTTTTATGTTTCTGCCTTAAGACTACCTGCAGTTCTGTGACACAGCTGGAGCAACAATAAATAAGCCAGTTTCAAATCTACCCTAAGCAGCATAGTCACAAATGTGTCAAAATGTGCCAGAATAGAGCTCACGAACAGAGCTCACCCACACATTTTTAAAAAAGAGAGTTGGGGCTTCTACAGGAGCATATACTATTGTTAAGTCTGTCTTGGATGGTTACGACATCATGGCTTATAATTTAAATCCTGAATATAAAAATTGTATTTTCACAATTTCATCAGTCAACAGTTTGTTTTCACTCAGTAATTCATGAAACATATAGAACTTCATCTTCTTTTTCTTGGCTCAAAACAAATTAATTCTGTATTAATTTGCATGTGTGCTGTCAGAGCTTTCCCTCACACTGAATGTGTTGCAAATGGTTTCCCTTCCTACATCTCACCCTGACCCCTGTCGGAGATGGTCGTACAGAAGTATATGGAGACAATATGGTCCTGGCCTTTCTGCAGCATCCTCACCACCAACACAGTGATGAAGTTACGACACTGGCCGTCACAGAATTGAGAGACTATACTTACAATGACCATGTGGCACACATGCCCTCGGCAGAGCTCAGAGTAGGATGCATACTGCATGTATATGACCCAGCTGGCTATGAGGATGCCCAGCCATGCCAGGAGAAGGTACTTCACCTTAATGGCTGGGAGACGACTCTTTGGAGGGGGAGAAAGAAGACACGACAACAGATCATTAATAACTGTCCTCCAGCACAGTGACTGAAAGAACACAGTGGTGAAGGCCTATTAAGGGCCTTTGAGTCAAAGTCCCAATACATTCATATGAAAATACTCCACTGTAAGTCCTCGGTTTTCAAAATGACTCCACCTTGCATCCTTGGTTCCAAGCAAAAAAAAGTTGAGAAACACTAATGCATGTATTTTACAAGCCTATCATTTTATGTAAATCAGCTGAATGTAGTGGGGTGCAAAACAGCCTCAAATAGTGAAGTGGGAGCATAAGGTGAAATGGACAGCAGCCTATTTCAAACTGATACATGTAAGCTACTGAACTATTTCCCACTACTGAGGCCTTCATAACAATAACTGAATGTACAGCTGGTCACTTGACCTCAGGATAAAACAAATATGGCTGAGTGGTTGCTTTGCACCTTCTAATTCTCCCTTTTATATATATTTTTTTAATTAATACTCTTTGTGATGCATGTGGCCTGGACGCGGATTCAGCCCACCTTGGCATGCATGCAGGTGGAGCCCGTTACAGCGACAAAGACACACTGGCACCACGCTGTGCATACATACCTGCAGGCCTTTGGACAGAGGGCAGAACAGCACCATATGGACCAGTCTCCGCAAAGCCCTCGGCATTATGAGAGACTCTTTTAGGAGGCAGTGCAGAGAGAAACCACAGAGAGAGAGACCGCTGCGATCACATCGTTACGGCGAAACCTTTGCGTCACAAATAACCAAAAACGCGCGTCTAACTATTGAGCGCAGCATAAGCCATACTCTTCACCCAGTCTTTTTTTACTGCAACAACGCGGCTGACACAACACGGGATCCGAACCTGGTGCTGTCGGGATGCTCTTCCATCAACGCAAATCATTTGCCGGAGAGAAAAATATCAAGAGTGCGTCCTTGAAATTGAGCCATTTCACATTTCAGCTCCATACGGGCGAGGAAATCTCCGATAGAGCCCGGAATTAAAAAAAAACAGCCGCGATCACCAGCATATCCGATTATCCCGTTATAAAAACATCTTTCTTGTATTGTCTGGTCAGATTAAATTACACAGATATGACACAGATAGTCAGTGATGAGAGCCGAATCTGTTTCCCAGCGGCTCATCTCTCTGCGCTCCTTTAAAGGGAAAGATGCGGGATGTCAGCTGTGAGGGTTTTTTTTTTTTATACCGCCGACATAAATCTCGCCTGCGCCTCTGTGTCGGTCTCCGCGAGAGGGGGGAGCACTAGTCAACAGCACATCCTGCTCAGCGCCACCAGCTGGGAGGTGGGGGTTCGATACCCGGTCCTGAGCTTTTGTGTTGAGGTGGTGTGTACCAATGCAGCAGCCGAGCACTCCAAATGACCTCCAAAGGATAATGGATTAATGGAATAAATGACTGCATAACAATATGCTTTGCAATTTGTTTCTTTCCTAATCATTTGCTGTCATGATTGTATTAATAGGTCTTTATACCAGGATTCTTTTTCCTTTAAAACATTTAAATATGTCTGAAAATATGCACTTCCATAAATCCGCATTGAAAACATTGATGATGGCTTACTGATCTACAGGTAAGACATCCACAGATACAGTTAAGATTAAAGGTTCACTGTGCATTAAAACATGATGCATAAATATAGTATATGAATGTCAAGATTACTTTTATTAGCTTATTGTGTGCTCCATATTGTAAAGGTGTGTGTAGGCTTTTGGGCTGCCTTACGTGTTATTGTAGGCCCCGATTAACATGCAACTCAATTTTATACAATACAGGCTGTAGTCTCTTTCAGCTAAGGGGACCTGGGCCTCAAAAAAGAAACACATTGCAGACCCTTGATATTTAATTAATAAATGTTCACACTGATGTTCTGCCATCGTTGACATTTGACAGTTTCATTGAGGTGGAATTCAGAAATACACAAGGGACATTTAACGTCAGTTAACACTTTCCCATTTATTTAAATAGATACATTTGAACCTATAGATAATTTAAATGAAGGGTATACATATGGTTTATATTATATAGCATGGACAAGTTCTCTGTATATATATAAGGACATTTTTTGTTTTTTTCATATCTTCATAAACAGGGACATGTACAGACAAACAACAATGCATGCTTGATCTGTTTACTGTAAGTTAACTGTGTATTTAGTCATATAACTCCTTCTAGAGTAAAAATATCATTTATTAAGGTTTACTCCTGAAAAATGATTTTGAAATCATTTTTTACTCTGGGAACGCCTCAGGATCCCCCAGTTAGAGCTGGTTAATGTGGCCCGGGAAAGGGAAGTTTGGGGTCCCCTGCTAAAGCTGATGCCCCCGCGACCCGACCCCGGTTAAGAGGCTGAAGATGTGTGATGTGATGATGAAAAGAAAAACAAAATAAGAGTCAATGGGTAGAAAAAACCTCCAAAAACTTAGAAAAAAGATTTCCACACTTTGTTAGTATAGATAAATAAAAGACACTCAATTAGGTTTGAGCTTTTATTGAATATCTGGTCAACAAAATATTTACAGAGGTATTATTCTGCTGTCTTCGGACATGCCTTAACATCGTTTAGGCACGTCATCAAACGTTAGTTTTAAGGTGGTCATATGTAACAGTCTCACTTTCAACCACGTCTTCAATGCATACGTGTCTGCAGAGGGCTTCAAATGTCTCGTCCGAAGACCGGGGTACTTACACTGTGAAGAAAAATCCCATCAGACGCTTCGTTAGGTTCGATTTTCAAATTCAACAATCATTTTATCTTTTGCTAACTTAAAAAAAAATTAGATCTGTCGGTGAACAACATCACTCCAAATCCCCAGTTGTAGGTATTTATGATGATGTTGACCTTTTATTCTCTGCCGCCTTATGACACAGGCTCAACACAGTGTTGGACTGCAACGCCTCAAGGGGCACGCTGGACGATAACAAAGGAAACATAGAGTCTGCAAACGCCGAGTCAGCATGGATGCTCACCTTCCCGAGCACTTCTGCGGCTGCTGTACGGGTTTATCACGTTCATCAAAGGTGAACCCTGGGCCTCTACATGGCGAAGACCTTCATTAGAGAAAATGTCATGTTCAATCCATTAACATAACAATGTTAACGGCATTTTGTCCAAATTACCTACTGGCATGCTAACCGTCATCTACTGTAGGTAACATGCTGACTATGGATAAGTACATCATACCCCACTTCCAAACAACCAAACTATCCCTTTAAGTGCAACAAGTTAAATATACTCAAAGTAACTCAGGTTTTACTCAATGTGAATACATCAACCTTGTGGTAAATTGAGACTAAGTATCTGGCCCGGTTCCATACCCAAAGCCCACAAAACAGTGGAAATTGAGTTATCGTGAGCCAGTCACTTACTGTCTGCCCACTTATTGCACAACAGAGACACTGTAGCCAGTGTTGCGTCTCAAGGGGCACTTTTAACCCTCATGTGCAGTTTAGATTTCCCAGAGACCAGTTTGTTACCTGTCTCTGAAACACAGTCATCTCAATCTCTGTGATCAGATAGGACATCTGACAAAGCCTCACATCCTCTCTCTGTTAGTGTACCTGCATGAACAAAATGAATACATCAGAAGACAGATGTGATTATATTACAATACAAAATCATAACCATTTAAATGTTTACATACCAAATATTATTGCCCGTTGGTCCATTAATATTTGAGAGAGCCGAAAGCCACGTCTATAAATGAGAAATCAATGTTATGTACAATCTTCTGAGGCCGGCTCTGACTAAAATAAGGAATGAACTGATCGTTCCCACCACTACCTTCCAAAATCTGAGAAATAATACTAATGACAAAATGTTACTGTTGCTCCTATAGGTTGAAACAACAGCCTGATCCAGACTATCACCTATAAAGCGAGGGGGTGCGTTTCACCGCAGGGGTGCTGAATACTGCACAACACCTGTTTTAGCAGATTGACCGGTGGTGTATAAGGGTGGGTGGTGCGGCTGAGCGTCTGACAGCCTGTCAAACCTGTAACTGTGTGCGTCACTTACTTTAACTGTCGCTATTAGCAACGTTGAGGAAGAAGCTTAAACAGGTCCCTAGTTTCAGTGTAAATTCTCTAAACAACTTTTGGTGGTGAGAAATGTTTCCAGAAATGTCAAAATGGGAAGGGGAATATCTCTATTTATTCAATGTGTTTTGTTTATTTTTTCTAAGGTACATAATCATTTCTATCCTCAAAGCACTTTCAGTCAAAAGCAACTGGACTTGGTTATTTGTGTAATAATAAATATAACATATAATAACCAAGTCCAGTTGCTTTTGACTGAAATTGCTTTGAGGATAACGATGACCTGGACAAATGAGATTATTCACAGGCATAATCATTCCTATTTTATTATTATAATTTATACTATTTTCTACACTCTAAAACCTGTTACTTTGGATATAATAAAAACCGGAATAAGACCTAAAAAGTAAATACAGTTAAAGTCAAACTCCTAATTTGAGATGGCACCGTGAACATGAGCGCGTGAACAGCTCCAAACTAAAAATAGCCTGTTGCTTACGTTTGCCATGTAAGGTAAAGCGGTAAAGTACCAACCAAACCCGAGAAACAACACTTAATATAAGTATTTATCTTTAAGTATAACATCGACTGGGATGGAAATGACATAAATACTAACATTATACAGCTAATAAGTGGACATTTACCAAGTTAAATTTCCTAACTCTATGCAAACAGACATTTGAGACGTTTAACAGGTGTTTTAAGAGTATTCTCATATTTAATATTAAATGCATCGGTTATAAACGCATGTATTTAGAGTAATATAGTCCTACCTGTGATTCCTACTCACCATTTTGTCCTTGCAGCACTTGCCCATAGATGTAGATGTATGCATCTATGAGGACTTTCCCCCTGGTGGTCAGAGAAAACCAATACAGCAACATAGTGTTGCTCTACGGAAACAGAGGGAGACCAAACTTCCTCCACTTTGCGAACATACCGCTCTTACATCAGTGTCTTCTGCCTTAGCAATTCAGTGAGTCCCTTAAGCAAAATGGTTTATGCAACCATTTATCAGTGACTTTTTTTTAACTACACACTAGCTAAGGGATGCTATGGAAGACAAGTTCATAAAATACCTGATCAGACAATATTTCAGTCATTGGGATCAGATCATGCTTTAATTCAGCTGAGTTTGTACATCAACTGTTGTCCTTGGTGAAAATTAAATGACTCCATATTTGAAACTAAGACACTACTAGCTATTTATATAGCAGTAAAAACACAAAAGTACTGAACACTGACTTCTAAAAGAATCAGAAGTTATTGTTGCTTCAGTTGAACATTTACCAGATGAAGAGAACGTGCAGTCAAGTAGTAAAATTAAGTACATTTAATGAGATCCGGAGTACAATATACATCTTGTCGTTACACCGCATAGGTAACCTTCAGTAGGGTGTTATTCTTGTATATGGGCAGACATATCAACACACTATGTTCACATTTCTGCATGTTGTTGGTTTACAGCTTTGTAAATTGAAAATCTTTGGGTTTGAGACTGTTGGTCAGATAAAACAAGCTTTTAGAAGATGTCATTTTGGGCTCTGGGAAATTATTACATTTGTCAGATTTTTGAACTGATATATATTTATATATATATAAAGAAATATATATAAATTAAGTTGTACATTTGAGTTTAAGCAGCGTTTTTGCTACATGTGTACCTACATGGCCTCAAGGGTTCACCACAGTAGCAACAAGCCAGACTATTGGACCTAGAGTTGAAAATTGAAAGGAAACTGACACTTTGATATCATTTGAAGAGATTTGATTATGATGGAGGATGAATTCTATAACCTGTGGCCAAGAATATGAAAGCAGTAGAAACACAAAGAACTGACCGATTTAAAATGTTAATGTCAAGATTATGTCGGCCCATGTAACCATGAGCCATGTTCAGTTAAGTTTGGTCAAACTGCTTTAAGAAAAATGTTAAATTAGAACAAGAAGACCATGTCACAGAAACAAGATTCATTAAAGAGTAATAAACACACGTTAACAAAAGAAAACATTGTGGTCTCAGCCCTTAACAAAAGCATTTTTCCCCCTCCAAATGCAGATGCATGATGAAGAGGAACAGACGGGTTTGAATTTTTAAAATGCAATTTTTAATGTCTCTTATTTAGGAATATATTATGTCACAAGCTTGGGGTAGAGGGTGCCGACAGGCCGTGCAGCAGCTCCATCCGTTTTCTTTTGTCCTTGGCACGTTGGATAGTCATCTTGAATAAGCGACAGTACATCTCCATTGCAGCGGGAGTGTCATCATTCCCAGGCACAGGGTAAGTCAGCAGACTGGGGTTGCAATTAGAGTCCACCACGCCCACTGTGGGAATGTTCATCTTTGCTGCATCTCTGATTCCGATGTGCGGCTGAAACACGTTGTTGAGAGTGGACAGGAAGATCATGAGGTCTGGTAAGCGGACTCCTGGGCCGTATTGGATGGGGGCGTTGGTAAGCAGGCCGCCCTGCCAGTACCGTGTATGGGCGTACTCCCCGCAATTCTTCGCGGTGCGCTCCACCAAGTGGCCGAACTGACGCTGGCGGCTGACAAACAGTATGATGCCACCACGATAGGCTACATGGGCGGTGAAGTTCAGGGCCAGCTGGAGGTGCTCCACAGTCTGGTCGAGGTCAATTATATCTTGTTCCAAACGGGAGCCATAGAGGTACGGCTCCATAAGCCTAAGAAAAAGAATCAAATGTTAAAAAAATGAATAAATAAAATGTTCAAGCAGCCTACCGTGCTTCTGTTTCCAGGAGCAGCAGCCACTTGTGTACAGTATTGACATTGATTCATCAGCAGTCACTAAACCACACCATATCCTTATCTGTTTACTGTGGTAAGCCAATACATAAGAGCTAGATGATAACAACATTTCCATCATGTGTTTTAATGTAAATGTAGTGATAAGCCTTTATTGAGGCCCACTTCTTTGTGTTTGTTGTTGGGTTTAATTCTACATTTCTAACTTGCAAAGCACAATATAACAAAGGAACTTATGAAAAGGACTTATGTTAACTGGAGTAATGTAATATAGCAGCAACATTTTGATTGTGAGCAAGAAAAAAAAACATAAGTTTTCAAATGAATCATATAATGGGGATTTTGTAAGCAATATTAAACTTCATGTCTACTGTATCTGTGTGGCAAAATAGACACGGTAGTAGTGTAAGTGCACAGTGACTTTTAGTTGTTGTAGCTTTACTCCGGTGCATTGTGTCTGGAGTCCAAAAAAAGTAGACTGCAATGTGTATAATCTGGTAGATCTCCATCTCCTCCCCTAGAGCTGAAACAATTAGTTCACCAGCAGGAAATCAATCAGTGATTATTTTGATAGCCGCTTAAATTGTTTATGGTCAGATTGTCTGGTTCTGCATTCTTGATGAGGATTTGCAATGTTTCAAAACATTTTTTGTGAAAGTAAACTGAATGATGTCTTTGGGTGTTGGTCCGACAAAAAAAAGGGATTTCAGGATGACACATTAAACTTAAATAAAATATATATATTTTTTAAAGTTCAAAACAATAGTAAAATAAATAGCAAAAATAGTAGCAGGTACTTGATGATGCATACAATCATGTGTTGCAGTCATATCCCTCACGCTCAAATGGACATGTGTTTTCCTCTGCACTACTGAACATAGTATAAGTGGTTAGCACTGTCGCCTCACAGTGATGGTTCGAATCCCAGCTGGGACCCTTCTGTGTGGAGTCTGCATGTTCTCCCAGTGTCTGCTTGGGTTTTCTCCGGTTTCCTCCCACAGTCCAAAGACATGCACATGTTAAGTTAATTTATGACTCTAAAAATTGGCCATAGGTGTGAATGGTTGTCTGTCTCTGTTCGTCTCTATGTGCCCTGTGATAGACTGGCGTCCTGTCCAGGGTGGACCCCGCCTCACGCCCAGTGTCAGCTGAGATCGGTCCCCGACAGGGACAAGCGGTTGAAAATGAATTAACTGTAAGGTGACTTCCCACCCCCATGTCACTACTGAGTGCAATTCCCTGTCTGTGACAAGGCGTTAGAGCAACACTAAAGTCTACTTATAATTAGTTAAACTGTTGATGAAAATGGATAATTCATACCGACCTGTGTCTGCAACCTTTTTTATGGCCAAGATGCACCCTGGCGTCGAACAGGTCTTTCAGCGAGAAGAGCTCCGACACACGGAAAAAGTCCGGCTTCTCGAGTGGCTCGTTTATTACTTTTTCTGCATGTTGGAGAAATGACATTCGTGAAAGTCTAGGAGATAAACGACACTGACATAAGGCGTGTTACGTTCATTTTCTCATGCATTAGCTCACCCAAAACATCCTCAGTTTGTTGTCGGAGGGAGTTGACGGACGCTGCAGCGGTGGCGTACTGTTGTCTACCGCAGGGGTATCCGGCCTTTACCACCCGGGATGGTCGTAGCCCCCAGAGCCCTGAAGGTAAAGACACAAATATCCATAAAAACATTGACCATGCACTTGCAAGAAAAGCCAGAACTGCTAGCTACGCACGTTAGCTTTAAGCTAAGCTGTTCTCTGTCAGTTAGGGCTGACGTTACAAGCACAGCAAACATCAGCTGTTCCACATATTTACAACTCTGTAACACACACACCCAAACATATTAGATAGATAAAGTAACTCTGTAGGATAACTTCAAATACTTTGGGTAGGCTACCTTTCGTCAGCGCCCGGACAGCCATGCTTGCTTGAAGCTTGAGAACCACAGAAGGTCAGGGAACTGCGCATGCGTGGTTCTGGTTCTTC
The DNA here is from genome assembly GCF_963691815.1 of Echiichthys vipera. NCBI lineage: Eukaryota > Metazoa > Chordata > Actinopteri > Perciformes > Trachinidae > Echiichthys > Echiichthys vipera. Next base: position 23,541,084 of record NC_139841.1, read on the forward strand.
CTCCTCTTTTCTAGGTATTTTAGGCGGCTGGCAAACAACTTTTTGGGGCACTAGCGCCACCACCAGGTAAGGAGTGTGACTCAAATAATCCTATAATATACATTACACTTAGACTTCTCTTTATGGATACCTTAGACCAGGGGTGTCAAACTCCAATTCACAGTTGGCCAAATTTAAAAACTGTGACAAAGTTGTGGGCCAAATGTGCATGTTTTCCCTTCTCTCCAGATGTGTAATGTTGAACCTTTTCAGTGCAGGTCCTTGTTCTTGTCGTGGTGTTTCTTGTGTTTTATTCTTTGGTTACAGCCACGGTGGCTCTGCAGACGAGACAAACAGCTCTTTACCTTCAGAAACAGATCATCTGCCTCCTCCCGGCGTTGAAAGCTCCTGTTCTCTCTCTTTCTTTTGGCCATTTTTGGGGAGGGGTGGATTAAGTTTGTCTGTAGAGACTGGTAGCATGGATGCTCATGTTTGTCAACAGTAAAGTTGCGGTGTATGTGCTTTAAACTCGCAGGTCAGCTCTCATAGAATCTTGATATGATCTTGCGGGCCAAAGTATTCATGTCTGCCTGTATTATGCTTGTCTATTATACATAAGTGTGCTGTTCAGACGAGTGTGTCCAAATCTGATCCTTGCCTCCTCTTTTATGTTTTTTCCCCCTGCACATCTCATTTCTCCCACTTTCCTTTGGACTCTATAAAACCACCGTCCTTTACACTTGCTCTCTTTATGTTTGCAGTTCATGGACTGCCGTCAAGTACAGTCCTAACAGTTTTATAGACGCTAGTTTATTATTTTCAACTTCACAATTTTATTGTAAAACGTTAGCAACACAACTGACATTAAACACTCTCATGTTGTTTAGCTATAAAAGAACAGAAATCAAGTAACTGAGAATTAACTCCTGATATAGAACAAGTGTTTGGGAAAGAAAGATGACATTTCTGACAAAAACAACAGCTGTAGTATGAAGGAGAATCCATGGCATTTATCTGCTCTAGAAACTAACTGAAACCCTGACAGCAGTAAACTTTATTCATTAGCCACATGAAAAGAACGATTTTTGGTCCCAAACTGCAAAAACTCAATAAACAAGTGAACTTAACTTTCTGAACTTAACACGCACACGTACGCAAGTATGTATATATATACATACATATATATATATATATATATATATATACATACACGCACGCACGTATGTATATATATATACACATACATACATACGCACACACGTACATATATATACACACACACACACACACACACACACACACACTGATGAATCTTCTCACTACTGCAACTTGCAATATTACACAAAAGGGCATTAACATTTGTTTTTCAAAATCCAACTAATAGAAACATGTGCTGTAAAAAAGAAAAGTCCAAAATATGAAGTTGCCGCAGGCCTGCACCATCAAAAATGACAGCAAAACTTAAATAAACAAACACTAAATAGAGTGCAAAATAATGATCCAACACTCCACGTTGTCATATCAAACATAATCTACATGCTTGTTTCAGTGTCACATTTCATTCTGTTATGCTGCGGTGCTTGGGAGCTTCATTTTTCCTGAAAAAAAGATAAAAATAATCTAAGGTGAATGGTCGTTTATTTCATTGCAGATAAAAAAAAACAGTGGGTCCGACCACACACACATACCTGTTGACTGGAATGAACTGAAGCTTTCTCTTGACGCACTGGACGGTCTTGCGCTGCAGTGGGGTACTTCTGTGAAACGGTACCTCCTGCAAGCATCGTGTGATAACATTTCACCCCCTCTGTGATTTAAACTCATCCATAGACAACCTGTTCTATTGCACATTCGTCTGGTATTTTTGATCTTGTATATATTTCTTAAAAGTTTTTTATAATATATGTTTCAGCTGTATTACATTTGTTGTTTGTATATCTGGAGTTTCGTAGCAAAAAATTTCCCCCTGAGATTATTAAAGTATTTATGATTCTGATTTCACACAGAAGCAGCCAAAGTAAAAAATATTCCAAGTTGTCTTTGTCATTGCTGAGGCTGGTGAATTTAGTTGAAATGTTCCTGGATATCGGGTTTATTCATTAATGGATACAAACAATGGAACAAGACAAACTCCACCAAACCGCCTGTCTCTACATGAGGGTACCTTCTTGCATTTTTCATCCAGGTGCCTCCTGTTGAACATCATGCTTCTCTCCTCTGTGGTAAGAGCTATGCAAGGTCTGAATGTGATGCCAGGGTCGATGGCACTGGACAAACACCTGGGCAAGGCAGAGCAGGACACACATCAGACTAATTCCTAGCAATTACTCGGTGCTCTAATAATTAAACCCAAAGACCATATTTCAGTCACTGAACGTAGCTTTTAAATGATAATTTCACGTGTTCCATCAAGCATGAGTGTTGCGATTAGCGCCACTATTACACGTTATTAATGAGAAAGACCCATTGTTGCTCCGATTCCACTCTTTATTACACAGATGCACTTAAAAGACACAGCAAAAGTTGTTTTTCTCCGAAAGAGTAAAAGAAAAAAAGAAACACTTCTTACAAAATATTTACAAAACCTGGCAATGCACAGCATGTTCAGTAACCTTTTTTTTTTTTGATAAACAAAAATAAATAGCCTTTTTCACAAAGGAAATTCAAGAAAACTTCAACATGACAAAGAAACGAACACACTGAAGATCAGGTTTAGCGAGACGGAGAGGAGTAACTAAATGTGGCTTCTGTGGAATCTGGAACAACACTTCATAGAGTCGTAGAGGCAATAACGTCCCAGACTGCTATGGTGGCTTTCATCAACAACTGAGATTTAAATACCCATCTATGAGTTTAAACCATACAATGAACTAAGGACACTGTGTCTTAAAAACCAATGATGCGGGGAAAGGATAGAATAGCGCTCTAGTACCAAATTTCAAAAATTGCTCTAAAAACGGTCAGCCTATTAAGGGTCAAGGGTATAGTGTACCCTGGCTTTTCCCCTTTATGCGCAGAAGTTAGAAAGACTTTCCTCAATCTGTGGGAAAGGCAAAAATAATAATCCTCATTAGAAGAACCCAGATTTAGAGCTTCAGCAGTGTGAGGTATAATAACGTAGTGTAGGGAGGAATAAGGTGAGAGCGGGGTGAAGTAAAGAGACATGTTTTCAAATTGGAGCCGACGACAGACTCTACTTTGCTGGACTTGAGTGGGAAGGTACTGCCCGGGGAGGACAGAGTCGAGAGTGGTCCGTCGACACAAGCAGCCCAGGCTACAATCAGTGGTTGGCATGGAAGAATTTAGGCAGGCAAAGTCATGTTAAACTATATTAAGCTACATTAGTTGGCATCTGACTGGTCTCTGTTTATCATAAATTGCTTCACTCCGCATGAGATTTTTCCCAAGAACAGCATTCAGGGCTGCCATCTTCATTAGGGACTAATCGGCCAATTATTTTCTTGATAATGTAATCAGTCTTTATCCATCAGTACTTTTCAGTGTCGTTTTGTTCCAACAGTCCAAAATCAAAGACATTTAAGTTACTTTCACAGATGAGAAATAAAAGCATCAATAGTTTCAACAACATAACGTAAATGGATCCAATCATATATAAATATATGTTCTGTCTTCTCGATTGTATTGAGATTTCCTTAATGAAGGCAGTGATGGAAACATTACAAAACCATAATTTACTTTTTAACTTTTGCACATAAAGTGACTTATTAATGTAAACCTGCATATGACAGGTAAATCGGGCAAGCTTACACTTCTGATTAATATTGCCAATTGGTGTCGTCCCTTTGTTAAACATTAAAAAGATACATCCAGATCTTACGCATTTGGTCGTAAACTCAAATCTTTATTTTGTCTTTGAGGGGTTGTTTCCCTTGGTCATTTCTTTTTTACATAAAATGATGAAGATATTTAGGATGAAATGATTCCGCACATCGATGACACTACTCATGCAGTCTGCCTCTTGCACCGAAATGTCACTGTATTGCTTTTCAAAGGTCTGATGAAATGAAATAACCTCCGCGCACAAAAAAAGGTGTCATGATGGTGCCATTGTGTTACATAGCCATATAAATGTACAAACATATATTAAAAAAAATGCCTGTTTTACTTAACAAATATTCCCTTCAAGCCTATAAATGAGTGAGCTTGATCATAACCTACATACTATTTATTAGCAGGGCATAATCAAGTATTTAACTCACATAAAATTTGATTATGATGCTATGGGACATAGAGGCTGAAGAACATACTTACAACGTGGAAAAGCCCTGCTTCTTCTCTGGATTTCTCCTTCTGCCTGACTCACAATCTGCCTCATCTATAAATTCTTCCTCTCTTCTTTCTAGATGCACTTCTTTATCGTCTTTCTTCATGCACTCGCCTTCTCTCTTTATCTCACGTAGCAAGCTCACTCTCTCCTTTCCCTCACTCCTTTCCCTGCTTCGAACCTGGACGTGGTTGGTCCTATTAGATTCCAGCTCGACAAACACACTCTTGTCTTTAGACATATGCACCATACTTTCTGTCTCTCCTTCTATAGGATACTGTGACCTGTGGCCGGGTGCGAGGCTCTGTGTAAAGGAGATCCTTGGATGCTGCCTGGGAGTAGACAAAAGATTCAAAACAGGGGCTCTGAACGGGGTATTTACATTTGTCTCGGTAGAGCAGGGGAAAGGTGCTCTGTTGATCCTTGCAGAGGACCAAACAGTGACTGGAGTCTTTGATTTAAGCCCCCCGCTTTGATATTGTGGAGTCTCTGATGCAGTCTCACTGATTTTAGATGAGGTGATATGGAATGGAGTTCGACTGAGAGTCCTAGTGTCAGTTGTGGGGAGGCCGAGGCTCTGGCGCCATTTGATTGACTCAGAGCGAGAATGAGCAATTTTAGGATTCAAAACTGTCCGAACTCTTTCCATCTGCGGGGTGACCCCCTGGACGTCACCTCTCCCGGCACTGGGCCCCCTTTGCTCGGTTCTGGCAGCCCCCGCCCCGTCTGCTGGCTCCCAAATACTGGGGCTGCAGGACTGAACTGAGGACAGGCGCGATTGTGAACCGACAGCAGAGATGTCTGGCAGCAAACTCCGCGGTGTTGGAAGAGGCTGGCTCCTCAGAGGAGATTGTCCAGAGAGAGGACTGATATTTTTTTGGGGAATTTCAGCCAGCTGATCTTCCAGTTTAATGTCTTCACCCTGAAGTGGGGTACAAACCACCACACTGCCGTTCCTCGATACATCTCCATCTTTACTTTTCTCTACGGTGGAAACTTTGGCCTTTGCAGCCAGAAACCTCCTGATCTCCAGCTCAATGCTATCATCGCTGTCTACTGAACTGCTGTCTTCCTTCGTCTCAAGAGCAGTCGCAGTATTGTGCAGCAGTGGGTTGTCTTTAACCACAGTTGCTCTTTCACCTTCATGCACATCGTGCTCTTTACTCTTATTAGTTCGCTTATGTTGTAAAATGCTCTTATTCTTCAACCCGGACTTGTCTTTCGTGTCATCCTTTCTCTTTTCTACTTTTTTCAAAGGGTTGCGCTTGGAAATAAGATCAAGTTTGAACTTTTTGGTCTCTAAAGTATGACCCAGCAGTGGTTCTTCGCCCTTGAGGGGCTTCCTTGTTTTCCGCTTTAAGTCTCTCGTTTTTTTCTTTGTCATCTTTTTCGTCTTCAGCAGGTCTTTGATAGCGGTGTCTAGGTCCTCATCACTGTCAAGCGAGCTACTTTTGTCTCCACTTTGCTCTGTCTTGGGTAATAACGCTATGGGGTATGTTCGACCTCTCTGGGAAATTGCCAATGAGCTGGATTCTTTTCTTTGCTCAGGTGAAGGTTTAGAGGCTGCGTCTTTAACATCGTTATCTACTTCTGACGTGATGGAAATGTCGCAGTTTTCCTCTTTGTATTTTCTTCTCTGTGTCAAAGACAATCTTGAAGTTTTCTTTTGGGTCGCAACTTCTTTGGTTTCCACTTTCTCTACTTTGTTTATACTTTGAGGCTCTTGAGATGTAGCAGTGGGCGACTGTTTGTGCATTTGGGCCTTCTGCTCAAGAAATTTCATGATTTCTTGCTCTATCCCGTCTTCACTATCAATGGAGCTGCCATCGCTTTCTTCATCTGGGCAGTGGTCATGAGGTGAAGATTGCAAGGAAGATTCAGTGGGGGTACAACTGCTAAGGCTAATGCTGTGAAGGAAGGTCTCGGGCATAACGGTTTTTGAAATGTCCAGTATTGCCTCGGCACACATGAGCTCTGCAGTTGTATTCACTTTCGGAGGGGTGGAGGTAGGTTGCTCCTTAAATCCTTCTACTTTAAACAAAAGCAATTCATTTCCGTTATCCTTCGCGGTCTCTGAAGATTTATTCTTGGGTATGAAAACAGGCGAAGGGCGAGGTTGAACAGAGCGGACTTCTTTCTCTGCTCTGGTCTTTTTCTTTTTCAGTCTGTGTTTCTTCATGTTTTCAGTGCTTGTACTTCCAACATCACATGTTAATGACTCAGTAAAGGGTTTTTGCTTTTGTAAGAATGGCTTCAGGACACTCCTCTCCTTGAGTTGCTCGAGCTGGTAGGAGCGGATAGCTTCTTCAATCCCATCATCGCTAGTGGAGTCAGAGTCCTCTTTGAATGCCAGTGGATTGAAGGTTTCCTTTTTGTTCTGCTGATCATTTTTCTCCAATTGGTATCTTTGAATGGCTTCCTCAATGCCATCATCACTACTGGAATCATTTGAGTCTTCCTCCACCTTAATTTTGACTAAACTTCTGGTTGTTGTACACTTATCCAGTGTCCCAATTGTGTTGTCGTTTAGGGGGGCCTTGTTTTTTATATAATTTTTTATAGGTATAACAGCCGGTGCTGTGGTAGTCTCAGCTTTCACACTTTTTGGAAACTGGCTACTGGCAATCGAAAACGTATTGCTGTCAGGGTTCTGTTTGGAAACATCAGGAACAGGTGAACCTTTCCTGGGAATTTTGGATGATTGGAGAAATGTAAAGCATGGTTCTGCCTTGCGTTTGTGATCATCCTTTTCCTTCAGGTATTCCAGTATTGCCTCCTCTATTCCTCTGTCCACAGAATCATCACTGTCAGAGTCACTGCTCTCATGGCTGATTGGGGACGAAACGTTTGCCTGCTGGTTTTCAGCTGGATCTTTATTTTTGGATTTGGCTCCCACATAAGAACCCATTGCAACCTTGCAGACTTGGGGATGTCCTTCCTGTCCTGGTGGCACATTTCCCTCGATCTCGTCGCCCATCTCGAGTGAGGACTGGGTACTCCTAAGACTCTCTATGATCATCTGGACCTTATCTGCGATAGGTGTGCCTCTGGTGGACAACTCTGTGTCCGAGTCATTGAAGCAGACTGGAAAGCTATAGCCTCCAGATGGGCCACATGTTCTCCATTCTGTTTGCGTCGCTGCGACAGGAGGTACATTCATCAAGTACATTCTAGTGAAAGGAGGTGAGGTCCTCGACCATTGGAGTGCAGCTGCCTCCAATCACAATCACATTGTTCAATCTGAAAAAAAAAAAAAACCAGAAAAATAAACAGTTAGAGGCAAGTCAAATTACACTTATAATTCAAGCCACTGTATGTACGATTTCTGCGTCAATCATCTATCAAATGATTATGATGGAATAGTCATTCTGTGTCCACGTTAGATCCTTTAAGTGCTGTTAATAAAGTCCATTATGCCATTAGAGTACATGCAGACTGATCAAACAAGACTTTTCTCAAACCATGTACAGACACCTCAAATTGATAGAAATTTAGGGGGACGTTTCAAGTATCTGACTAATACTTACAACCACTAACACACTTTTAGAGAAAATAAAAGCGGCAACTGACAACTATTTTATATTCATTCATCTTCAACCGCTTTTCCCGGGGTCAGGGTCGCGGGGGGTGCTGGAACCGATCCCAGCTGACATCGGGCGTGAGGTGGGGTACACCCTGGACAGGACGCCAGTCTATCGCAGGGCTAACTATTTTATATCAATTTTTAATTTTAAAAGAACCGATTACATGTTCATCCTATAAAATGTCAGAAAACTTTTGAAAATGCCCATAATTGCCCAGAACACAAGGTAAGGTCAAATTATAGCCTCACCAATTATGCATTTTTGAGGATAGTGATAGTGATATTGATATTGATATTTGAGAGTTAAGTTTAAGAATTTTTGAAAGAATCGTGAACAAGATATGTATTGTAGCGGAAGCACAGTTTCTAATATACGTGAACTAAATTTTTATCATTTACATAAACCGATTTATTGTAAATTGACAGCTAACACAGATACCAAAAGCATGCTATAATCAGCCCACTTTGACATTGGTCTACAAACACATCTAGCACTATTATATATTACGTGTTCCATACTACAGACGTTGTTATAATAAATTATAAATATTGTCTGATATTATTGTGGTTTTTCATGTATCAGTTGTTGATATCTGACCCTGACAGAGGCAAACATGGTACTTTGTAATAAATAATGATGTAGAAAAAAGTAGCACATGGTACGGACAACTTCATCTTGTTAATTGCCTAAAATTTGTTTTAAATATCAGGATTAAGAAAAATAATGTTTACCCTTTATACATACATATGGTCATAGATTCCACTACATCTATTTAATTTTCTCCCCCTCACTTTACTCACCATCTAGTCTATCAGGGTTGTCAATACTGACAGAGATACCCAATCAGAATACACATCCTTGCAAAGCTACACATCCTGAATATGCAGCAGAATAGTCAATGCCGTTGCTCTGCTGCCACCATGTGGAGGAACTCAATGTGTCCACTCTGCTCTACTTTATTACAGGTTCTATGTTGTTATCATGTTAAATGCAATGATGCTGTATGTTTCTGGGATATACTCTTTGCAGCTAATGATGCAGGAGATATTTGTGTGTGATTTGAGACATCTCTGGGAGACGTGAAATGACTGTGTGTAGCGTATATACAAACATATATACACATGCGCCTCCTAGTGGCTGGCTCTCTTCGGTCTCTTAGCCCTGTTTTGGTCCCATTAACCAAACATGCTGCATAATTGCTAAGTCAGTAATTGTAAGTAAAGTGATAAAAGAGATTTCATATTCCAAAACTGAGCAGAACCACAACACTCCTGGGAATCTGATGAGGTGAAAGAAGGCAGTGATGCTGGGAGACATTTACTGTGACTAAGTGTTCAGGTAGCTTCTGTCACACCGAAGGGGAAGAAAAGACTTCATTACAGCTCTCAAGAATTATGGCAAATAACCTCAGGTCTTTCAGTTAGAGCCAAACCTTTGGAGAATGCTGAAAGACAATGTCCATACCTGCTTTCCATGATAAAGAGATAAACCTGCAAGTGGACCCAGGAGCAAAAATAGTCTGCGAGATCCTGTTCTATAGTTGCTTCTAGTCAATTAAACATAAACTACGGTCTTTTAATCAATTTTGATGCCCTTCTCAAAGACAAGCCTTTCTTTGTGGCTCATATTACCGAACAAGTTTGCAATTAATTCAATTATCGCACAGTAATTGTCACACAGTGGGCCCCTTATGGTCCAAATGTTACAAATCCAGCCTTAGGGCTGCCCTGAAGCTGTCAATAGAGTGTTAAATGCATTTTATTTCGGCATTAATAATACAAAATAAAACAATAACCCACTCTACCCTGACACACTTGGTTTCTGTTTACCTGTTTTATGATTTGATTATAGCACATAGTGAAATATGTCTTTTTGTAATGCTCAGTGAACTTTATGCAAACTTCTCTCGTAAAACTTAACGTTATAATCTTGCAGATATTAATCTACAGAGCCTGGCAAGTATCAAGGGAAACATTTGGATTACTGTGCACACTAATTTGTAAATTACACCCTGCATCTTGCAAATTATTGCTGTTAACGTATGGGTGTTAGGAACTGCAGTAACACGTTGTTGTGGCTGGTCCATCCATTTATCAAGGAGCACCCAGAATGTATCAGCTGTGCTTTGATACAATTGTGCACTCTAATTACTTTATCAATGTATTTAAAATAACACTGCTAAATGATCACGTGTGCCCTCAACACCCTTTCTCTCATTTAGTTTTAACACTACATCAGATGATGTTTAAGGTCATGATGATGGACGGATCGACTGAGAGCATATTCAACTGTGTAATGCAATCAGGGCCGGAGTGGGACTCATTTTCAGCCCTGGAGTTTCATACCTCAGACCGGCCCACTTTAGATCACAACCTATTATATTAAAATAATGTAATTATAACTTTACATGTTAAGCAAACAATAGCGCACTGTTCTCTAAAGCCTTGTAATTCCTACTGTAATTCTTACTATTACTTATGATCAAAAGTATAACTGGCCACTACTATCATTGGGGCAAAGAAAGGGGTTTTATTGGAACTGATGCTTGCTTGTTCACACACTAGCTCACCTGTTTCTTCCTCACCACTGGCTCCTGGCTCTGCCTCTTACTCTAAATCATAAAAATGTTCATAAATCTCGTCACAAATCTCCCCTTTTTCAAGTCAAAAATTCAAGTCAGTTTCATTATTGTAGTGCTGAATCCTTTATCATCATCAATTGCAATCTGGGTCCAATCAGCTCTCGTTTACATCTTCATGCAGTGTTTGTTTACAGCCTGCGCGCAACGTGATTCCCGGCCAAACGTTAGCGATTGGTTATGGCAGATCCAGAGTGGCACTGGGCAGATCCAATAGTTTTAAATTTCAACAGACAGGTCTCAGGGGCAGCAGCTTTAGCAGGGGACCCCAAACTTCCCTTTCCCGGGCCACATAAACCAGCTCTAACTGGGGGATCCAGAGACGTTCCCAGGCCAGTGTGGAGATCTAATCTCTCCACCTGGTCCTGGGTCTTCCCCGAGGCCTCCTCCCAGCTGGATGTGCCTGGAACACCTCCCTAGGGAGGCGCCCAGGGGGCATCCTTACTAGATGATCCTGAACCACCTCAATATTCACTTAATGAGCAATCCTACCTGCACACTCTGGACCTGTGGGCTGATGGCTGGTGCTTGGTGATGCATCTTGTATCTGAGGGGCTACAAATCCCCTAAAGTTTGTGGCCAGTTATGTGGCGTTGCATCATAATATTATTTAAATTATGTAACGTTAGGTTAGACAGGCTATAAGAAATTATTATGCCAATTATTAGTAACATTCAGGGTTGCCACGGTATGCGGTATTACCAGTGGTTGAGGCCAACACCGAGTTATTTTGTATTATTTTTTTCCAGTAATAAAAAAAAAAATCCGGTCTTGTGTGGAACGCGGAAGACCGGTTCCACACAGCAACGCCGGTAAACAAACCCCGCGAAGCCCAATCCCTACGAGAGCTCCCCGTGCTACGGCCATCCGGAGGCGCACAGAGCTTTTGGCCGTGATATTATACTATTATATGATCGTTATAAGACGCTGTCACCGAGAATTTGCGCGCTGCCAGGCGCTGTCACCGAGTGTGAGAGGAGAGTTGCCGGTTTTTGCACATTTGGCTGCATCTGTCTCCAGGGCTTTTCTCTTTTTAATCCTCGCTTTTTCTGTGCCACCCTTGCTCTTTTTATTTTTCATTTTGGGTTATTATTTTCCTTGTACATCTGTGGTTGGAGCTAGGCAAACACCACTGAAGTGTGCGGACTAGTGCACGACACGTACGTTACATCAGGCTGCGTCTGCGTCAGTGCCTTGTTGGTGGCCGTGCCCTTAACCTGCGTCGGCGTCCCAGTTTCATTGGCATGATCTAACAGACCGCCAGCTCCCTGATATGACCAGCGACAGCGGTAACAGCATACACGTGATCCCCACTCCACTCAGTGCCATGACTGAACACCGGCACAAAATAAATAAAAATAATAATTGAACACCGGCCCTCGCGGCCCAAAAGTCAGACCGGCCCACCGGGAATTGTCCCGGTCCTCCCGATTAGCCACTCCGGGCCTGAATGCAATACAGAATAAACATGGGAAGTTGTCACTTCATGCGCAGGGCTGGGCTGCTGGAGTTCAAATACTGCTGGTAAAGTATGCATTTCTGTTTATGATTATTGATGAATCAATGTGTGTGTGCGTACAACGTATGTGGGCTACTTTTTTGGAAAACAACGCACCATATGCTGCTAGATTTTTAAAATATGAATGTGTAAAGTAACTAGTTAGTACAAATAGCTTCTCTATGGTACTTGACAATGTAATTTATTACTTCCCACCACTGGGGTTAAAATCTCTTGATGGATAGGTTTCGAGTTTTGTCTTTTAAAACCACACTTATGCTGTTTTTGTATCAGTTCAATACATTTGCCAATGCATGCAGCTTGTTTGTGTTCTGTTACATGGTGCAAACACAATTCATGCACACTAATTGGAAACGTTACTTGCAGTACCAGCCAGGCTGATATTGTGGCAAGTGGCACTTTCATGCAAACGACTATCTGATATGCAACTGCATGCATGCTTGGGAACATTTACCCAGTCGAAAAGTCGCTATGCAACAGCCTCCTACCTACACACCTCCAATGTGAATCCCCTTCCAAGTCAGTGTGCACCCTGCAGGGGCATGGACTACCCGACAACAGCTTGACATCAACATACAATATGCCCGACTCCCAATCATTCTCAGTGAATAACCCGCTAAATCAAGTAGAAAAGTCCACATAACTAGATCACAGGAGACCAGGGTGGGTCACCTAAGACGCCCCGCTTAAAAAAACGCAGATGAGCACACAAACTGTGCTAAAAACGTAGCATAACGCAGTCGTACCTATGCCAACTTTGTTTGACATATCATGTGTACATGGAAAGTTTCAACAGACACGCAGCCATTAATGGGTATCGTTTTCTGTATTATATAAGCAAACGTATTGGTTGGTGTATTTCCCCTACCGGACGCTTTCCTGGTTGCAACAGAGAGAGAGACCCCGGCTGTCCCCGTAACCCTCTAGCGGTACGGACTGCACTGATGCCCGGCTTGCAGCGTTAGGAGACTCCGCAGAGCAACCATGTTTCTTGGTACCCGGCCACGGTTGTCAAAAACCCTCGATATTCGGTGGTTAACACCGCTGTATGTAAGTAATGCCTGTCAACACGTATACATAAAACAATATGGTTACATATTCGGGGGGAGAAATAGACGACATGGTGGGAAACGTTGGAGGGATAACCGAAGCTAGTCGGTGACTTGAAAGGCACAGGCGGGCCTCCCGGCTGCTGCAGCCCCGGCATTTTCTCCGGCAAAGAAAGCCTTTGTATTGAGCCACAGCTCTGCCCTCCTAGCCTCGGCTATGTTCCCACACAGCCACAAAAACACAGTGCACAAGTTTAACTCACCTAGATGTGAAACAAAACCACCTCGTCAGTAAGAGTTTGGTCGTTTCTGCGTTGAGTTAGGATGTCCAGGAAAGCCGTCGTGGAGAGATATCGGTGTCCGTCGCCAGCTCACACACACACCGCCTGAAGCTCTCACCGTCGAGTCCCCCCTCCGCTTCAACCGCCGGGTGGACGAGCTTCCTCAAACCCGGAGTCCAGCCAAGCGTGGGTCCTTTCAAAAATGGCATCTGTTTTTTTTAAACCCGGAAAATATGGACGCTTATATTTTATATTTTTGCAGTTTACATTACACAATTAGTTGACAATATGTTAATTCTGCATTAATAGTAAAAACAGGCTTTTCCCGGAACAAGTGTACAATGACACTGACGCTTTATTCATAGTAGAAAGTTGGATCCTTGTATCTTCCTTATGGCAGCAGTTTATGTTTAAATACCATCCTGTATTACTAGGTACTGGCGCTTAGTTCAGGTACGACTTGATGGAGGTTTTATATATTTATTTTTTTGTAATAAGCCATCTGTACTCAGAGGCGACTGTAGAGTCTGTTGGGGCCCTGGGCACAAATTCACAGGGGCCCCCTCGAACCACCCTTAGCCTATGGTATAGATAATCTGACAGCAACAATATTTTTTTATTTAAAAAAGTCAACATTTTAGTTACTTAAAGTTAGTTATTTTCAAAATATGAATATAAACATTAAAACACACACACACACACACACACACACACACACACACACACACACACACACACACACACACACACACACACACACACACACACACACACACACACACACACACACACACACACACACACACACACACACACACACACACACACACACACACACACACACACACACACACACACACACACACACACACACACACACACACACACACAAAACTCTGGACTCCGGTGCGGCCCCTTGGGGAGGTCAGGTCTCCTACTGTCATTGAGTGTGTTTACATGCAATCTAAAAACCTAAAAATTATATTCCATAGCCCATTACTGGTGGTTAGCACTGTTGCCTCACAGCAAGAGGGTTGCTAGTTCGAAACCGGCTGGGGACCTTCTGTGTGTCTGCGTGGGCTTTCTCCCCGTGTCTGCGTGGGCTTTCTCCGGGTTCCTCGGCTTCCTCCCACAGTCCAAAGACATGCACGTGTTAGGTTAATTGATGACTCTAAATTGCCCGTAGGTGGTGCCTGTCCAGGGTGTACCCCGCCTCATGCCTGATGTCAGCTGGGATCGGCTTGAGCAACCCCCCCTGCACGACACCGATAGGGACAAGCGGTTGAAGATGGATGGATGGATGGATCTTACACCAATAAATACATATACTTAAAAAAGCGTAAACGTTTTCGTAGTCTGTCAGGTTGATTCACAACTTTCACTTTATATTAATCTCCAAGAAAGGTATCGCTCTGACAGCTGATATAACGCAAAGAGGTATGTTGGCAGGTAGTGTAGGCCTACTGTTGGAAATGTCAACACATAATCAATAAATAAACGTTTTAGTAGTCAGGTTGATTCACAACTTTCACTTTATATTAATCTCCAAGTATAGTTCTCAGTATAGCTCCGACAGCTGATATAATGCAAAGAGGTATGTTGGCAGGTAGTGTAGGCCTAGTGTTGGAAACGTCAACACATAATAAATACTAAATGCAAATGCATTAGAGGCTCTGTCAGCTTTTAGCTTCAGTAAAGCCAACAGAACAAAACAAATTGGATTTACCAATACAGGGATTTTAAATTATGTTAAAAACAGTTGGTGAGGAATAATCGGCACATTCACAGCAAAAGTTCTTCATGGGGATGCATCACCTCCTTGAAACTAAGGCACTAATGCAATCATCTTTAAATACTGTTAAAAAGGGGCTTCTGAGCCAAAAACCTACAGTTATTTGACACAAATTCAATTTGAAACACTGTGGATATAAATCCAAATTCATCATCTCATCTCATCTTCATCCGCTTATCCGGAGTCGGGTCGCGGGGGCAGCAGCTTTAGCAGGGGACCCCAAACTTCCCTTTCCCGGGCCACATTAAACTAAATCCAAATTCCCATAATAAAAATAATAATAAGCAGCCACTGCCCCCCCCCCACACACACACACACACACAAGTTTAGCGTTTAGTTTTTCTTGACCAGCAGCACTAAATGGACTCTTGCATTTGACATACTGGATCATTGACTGAGACTTTTGTCATGGTCTTTTCTCTCTTGTCAACCCTGTATGTATTTAATAGAGCTTATCTTGTGCTTAATTCAAAGTCTTGCATTGTGTGCAACATCTAGGTTTGTAGATAAATGTAGGAAATATGTATAAGACCAAAAAGGACCAGCAGATTTAACCAATAGACTCTGCTCAGGCCCCTGTTTATTGAGGAATATTCTAAATCTTTCAGAGGCTTTGGTAATAAACCTTTAGCCAAATATGTCTGGATGACGGCTTTTTTCTAATCAAGAATAGATCAGAAGTTGCATGTCCTCCTGAGGCACATTACACTGAGATATGGGAATATAATATGGAACACAATTCGGAAAAAATATTAGTATTTTACATATTTATTGTTCATAGCTGTTAAACCTTGAATAAAACCAAAAAAGTGAACACTCCTGTCCTTATATGTCTGATAAATTGTCATTACTAAGTTAATTGTTAATATGTTATCATAATTGGAGGGATACAGAACAGATACCTTAGCTCTGATGCTCCTCACTTTATACTAATAATGTATCTGTGGCTTCGGATTTGTTCTCGTGTTCTTGCACTATTACCAGTGCCCCTGCTGTTGGCACAGATTTTTGTTTTGCCGACAAGCGTGAGTCATGTCCTGTTGTTTCAGATGGGATATGCCACAGTTTGATGGGTTTCTTTCCAGGGTTGTTCCTCTGATCCCAGGAAGCAATACTGCGTCTCTAGAGGCGATTTATCGATCAAAGTGTCTGGCCAGTTGCCTTCTGTAAGTAAGCATCCTGTTCTGTTTGGCCCTGACTCAGTGAAGTGTAGTTACGGTTTTGATTCAAATGCTGTACCAGTTTTTATTTCCCCTATTGTTTGTGGAATTTAAGACTACTTTTAATTTTGCATTTAGGGTTTTATGGCTGCAACCAACTATTATCTTTATAATTGATTAAACTGAAGACTTAATTAACCGTTTAGTCTATGAAAAAACAGTGAAATAAAATAGCCATTACAACAGCTCAGTACCCAAGGTGATGTTCCCCAAATATGTCATGATTGACGACGGAGAATACACAGAGGAGACCCAAATGCAGACTCGGAACTCAGGAGATGGTATTAACAAATTTAATAAAACTTATTTTACAAAAAGGTGCACTAACACTAAGGAAAAACACGAAGAACTAGATACAAACTCACACGATGAATGGACACAAGAGGAACAGGTACACAGGGAGACATCAGGGTAAGTTGAGGGTATGATCCGGCACTGAGCTGAGTGAAGCTCAGTACCGGATTATATACAGAGTGGCAGGTGATTAGTGCCAACAAGAATCACCTGCCAGGAAAACAAACTCAAACCAGAAAACAGAAAGAAAGCACATACAGAAAAACACAGACAGAGGGAGACAAAAACAACGATTAAAAAGGAGAGGAAGAGACTGTCCAGAACCAATCACAACAAAATATCTTGTTCTGTTGAGACAAAAAGAAAGAAAAGATAATCCTTTCATATTTGAGGCTGAAATGCGAAAATGTTAATGATTGTTTTTCATTTTTGCTTGAAAATTGACTGTAAATCCAAGGCGAGGCAAAGCAACTTTATTTGTAACGCACTTTTCATACACAAGGCAGACTCAAAGTGCTTCACAGCACAACACGTCATGAATTAAAATGCATCACAGAAAGACAAAGAGAATAAAAACACAGACAATAATGAAAACAGTGCGGACGTTAAAAAACTAACAAAGTTTTAAAATGGTGGGTCCGTCCGTATTCGGAGTATCGACCCCTGCTTAGTGTACTTACAGGTCAAATTTGCGCTTCTCTTCATTTAAACAAAGACATAAAAATGATAAGTTTCTTAGCTACATCTCATGACTTTCTGATAGCCTGCCATATATGCGTTACATCTTCATACCTAAAAGACAAACTAGGCCGTTTGCCAATTACTCCCAAAATGACATCAAACACGCAACCATTAACAAGCATTTCAGATTTTTTACGTGGTTAATGTTGTGCAACTGAACTACTTGGTTAGGAGAAGACAACAAAATCACATTGTTAGGTTTAGGAAAAGATCATGGTTCGGGTTAAAATGAGCATGTTTATTACAGACCTCAGTCCGTGACACAGTTACACACTAACATTGTTAAATTGACTTTTGTTTTTACATTGGACACGAGTGGTCTCCTGGCTGAAAAGTTTTGTTTGTTTGTTTGTTTGATCCATCCACCACCCCTCCTCCTCACTACCATTGTCTGTAAAGAAGGACGGCTTGGCATTTTGCCAAAAGTGAAGCCAATGGGCCTGGATCATTCCTGGTGGCTGGCTGCAGTATAGGCCATAAATCACGCCCCCTTTATGTTAGCAGATGGTACATGGACAATATTTCATGCTATAAAAATGGGTGAAAAGTCATAGTTGACACCTGTCATCCACTTACGATTGGCCTACTGCGCAGATGGCTCCAAAAGTACAACATGGCGGCGCCCTTATCTGGGATATTTTGGCTTCACGTTTACACAGTGGAAGGAAGTGGGACTGCGTTGGTCTCCTTTATATACGGTCTTTGGTCCTTACCCGGACTTGAGTGCTCCTGTGTACTGCACTGTGTACTGTGTAGGTCAGTCTGATTTACCATTGGTGACACATTTCAGATCAAATGTATGTAAAGATGCAAGAATATGAACTTAGTTCCGTAGACCATGGCTAATGTACTGTTGATGAGTAGGCCTACACCAGTTACTAAAACAGAAGATTGGGTAGGCATGAATCAACTAAAGCCAGCTGGTAAAAGTCATGGAATGCTGTGTACTACACAACATGATCTACACAATGAGAAACTCTGTTCTCAGGCCTGACAGTGTCTCAGTTCACTGTTCACAATTTAATACTCTTCTCCAGGATGAACTTTTTTCTATTAATCATCTTCACCTTCCCCTCACACGCCTGCTCATCCTTATTTATTGTCTTGACTTGTGAATAGGTCCATGTGTTTTTTCTCTGTCACTTTAACAAATATATGGATTAATATTCCTTAAAGAGAAGAGATTCAAAATTCACTCACATTTAAGGCTGGCTTAAATGCACATGTATTAATCAACATTAACAACATAGAAAACACTGGTAGGCCATTAATGGAGTATATATGCTTCTGAGGATATGATATTGTGTGTGATATGATTAAAAAATAACCATTTACAGTTTAGTTACCTTATACTCAGTTCTAATGTGTTGCTCTGTGCCAGTTATATTTGATCACACTTTATATAGAGAGAGTAATTATATTCAACAGTACTACTGATTGAGTATGTAAAGTCACTTTACCACACTCAATTTTAGATTGTATTCATAATAGCATGGGGAGCAGGCTATAGACATATTGGTATGCTATTGGTAACTTTCCATTTTAAATGGATTGGACTTCTCCCCGGAAAATGCATAATATAATTTGTAGTGTTTCAATAAGAAAAGCAATGAGACTATATGACTTCTATATATTCTATAAATATGTGACAATACATCAATACTGTCAATACTCTGCTCACATAGTGTTTTGATCAGACAGCCTGTCCCTTCAGACACTTTCTCGGGACCATAAAAGAGTATTGAGGACAAGGCGCCAATATACTGTAACTACACTATTCTGTGCATGAGATTCTGTGTGGTATAGTAGCACTAATGATAATAGGACCGAGCCTTGGCCTCATTTCCATTGCGGGGCAAATCCCAGCACAAGCATTACAATATATTGGTATGTTCTTGACCTTGAAATGCACCTCTGTTCATTTGGTGTTTTCATTTGCATGCAAATGAGGAAGTAAAGGGATAGTTCTTGGTACTTGGTGATAACTGAGACTGAGAATAGATGTCAGAGGACTACGTCAGTTCTCAGATCAACTCCAATCAATTGATAATAAAACAAAAGGTATCATGGAAAAAATAAGCAGTCTCTCTTATTTCCACTCTATGTCTCTCCACTGCTCCTTTTCCTGTCTGCTGTGGATGCTCAGCCACGCAGGCACAAGAGTAACCAAAGGGAAAAAAGAGGTTCAGCACCATGGACAGCAACCATTCCCAGTCCAGCCTTGGAGGGGGAAGAGTATGGAAACATTTGAGATAACCAAATGTTGCTAAATTCAACTTTTACCACCAAAAGACGTGTATCCCTGCTAATCAGTACAATATTGCTGCTGAATACATAACTAAGGCTAAACCATCTAGTTAATTTAGAGCATGGGTGTCAAACTGATCCAGTAAAGGGCCGTGTGGCTGCAGGTTTTCATTCCAACCAAGCAAGAACACACCTGACTCGACTTACTCAATCACCTGAACTGTCTTCACACAGTTGATTTTTTGGACCAGGTGTGTTTTTGATTGGTTGGAATGAAAACCTGCAGCCACACGGCCCTTTACTGGATCAGTTTGACACCCATGTTTTAGAGGGTGATGGGGAGGAAGGCGGTCTAACTGGTTCCCAAACACAGCTGCAACTTGGTGTTCTGTCTACATCCGGCCGTCCCGTCTCATTCTTGTGAATGCAGGAACTGAATTCAGGAACCCCTGGAGGGATTTTCTTCAAATGTGGCATCAGTGTCCACATGGACTGAAGGATTAACTGATTATATTTTGGAGATCACAGGGCCAACTTCACTGGGACATAATCATTTTCTTGGCCATTATTCAACGGCATAACTCAGGAACAAAAGACATTTGGTCTTATACTGAATTGGTGACACTCATTTTGAAACTGCTGACTGTTTAGATCTTCTGTGTTGCCAGGTTGAAGATGTGTGTGAAGCGTCCATGTTTTAAAACAGTGAACATTTTGCATGTAAACTGCAACTTGACTGGTTGGCATAACGTTGACTTTGCTTAGATTGCACTGCATGTCTCCTAAAGAGCATGAAAACCGCTTTTCAAATGCTGCGGTCCAAAGGGAGAATTTAAATTTAATGACCTCCTGTTACAAACCTGTATTGATTCCCAAATGTTATTTAGAAAAATAGTAAATGAACCAGGGAAGAGGAACCCTGAAGCGATTTGCATGAATAGGGATGCTGCACTCGTACTAAAGGTTGGATCGATACTTTTGTTACTTAATAGCTCTGTTGCCTTGTCAAATTTGAAACGCTATCGCACAATAAAGCCATTCAAGATAATGTTCATCCATACCAAAAATAAATACTTCATGTTCAAGTAGAAGTTTTCCTGCAGTGTGCCACCAGATGGCAGTTCAGACCCAGGTAAAAACAGACACAATGTGCTACCACTGTCTCTCATTTGTTTTTATGTACAGTATGCAGCATAAGGATAGGTAAAAAAAAATAATGATGAAAATAAAAAGAAAGGAAATTGAATATAAAATGTATCACAAAACCAATGAATAAATATGCTATTATAGAGCCACTCTATCTACAATTATTGGGGCTGGTGAACATACCCGTAAAGAATGTGTCTTTTTCTTTGCTTCACATTTCATTTTTATTTTCGGTCTTTAAGGATGAATTTGCATCTTCTGGCATGCTTCATTTGCATCTTGGTCTGAGCCAGCAACAATAACGCATCGACTTGAAATAAAGCAGATTTAGTTCTTTTTTTAATTACCCATACATAAAATATATTGTGGCTATTCACACAGGAGCGTAAAACACATGGGCAGCCTGAACTCTCCTCTACAGAGTTCATTAGAGCATCTAGTCTTTTATTAGGCCTATTACATGAAAACCCTCTATCTAAAGTATATTTTTGTAAAAGCTCCTATTCAAAGTTGGATTTCTTAAGGGACGTTTAGGGATAGAATTGTTATAATGTAGCGTTGCTCCTACAGGGGGCAGCAGAGACCCACTGTGGTGCTTCAGTAATTCTTGGCAGTATTTGTAGTGTTTAATTGAGAGAAAGTTGGTTCAGTAACAACCTTGATTACAACACAAAGTTAGATTTTAATTTGTCTGCTCTCTCCCCGCATCATCTTCTTAGGGGAGCCTGACAACCTGATATGATTACTTATGTTTATTAATGAAAATGAAACTGATCCAGAGCTCCAAATGCCACTCGGCAGGGCCATTATTTTTCTTAATGTGCCTGTCAAACACCAAAAGTGCACAAGTCTCGCTGGCATATGTGTGAATTCAGAGCTGGTGGTCTGGGAAAGAAAGATTCTGCAAGTTCAAATGCAGACCGACAAACAGTTTTTGCCAAGTTGACTCAACTGTACAGATGAGGGCGAAGGTGTTTGCTGATACTTGTTAGTAGACCCCTCTGTTCCTAGGGGGGGAGCTGTAGACAATAATAAGAGGAGACAGGGGAGAAAAGGCACATAAATGCTATTAAGAAGGAGAGCCTAACAGTAAAAAGGCTTGAAGATAGTGTTCAGAGAGAAAGCCAAGACCCCAGCTGCGACCTTGCCTCCACTCAGCACACATGTATGCACATATGCAGTTCCGCCCACACACAAACCGTGGGCCATGATTTGTGTTTGAAAAAAAAGAATACAGCATATTTAAGCCAAACAAATTTACCAGCTATACTTCCTACCATAATATCAAGTGCAAACAGCAGAACCATCAAACACAATCACAGTGGAGAATCGTTTTCACAAATTTGCATCAAATCCAGAATTATCCATCATACACAATATTTCAACTAGAAAGCTAACATCAAACAGTTCAATTTAGCCTGCAAGTGAAGAAAACAAAATTAAAGCAATACTAATAATCAGTAGTGAACATAATTGTCTACATAGAAAAGTAAAATATGAACGAATTGTGTATCACTTGAAACCCATATCTTCCCATCTCAAGGTGTGGTTGATAAAATATATTTCTAACGATATTAAAGTGCAATTGAAAGGGTAGTTTTGGGGTCCCCTGCTAAAGCTGCTGCCCCCGCGACCCGACCCCGGATAAGCGGATGAAGATGAGATGAGATGAGATTAAAGTGCAATTGTGCCCTTTTTTGCATCTGATTGTAATTATCCATGTGGCAAAGTAGGCTCTATGCCAAATGTTGTAGTCAGCGGTGTAGTGGAGGGTAACGCAGGTATACCTCTTTTTTAGGCAGTTTACAGTAGCCTATACCCACAAATCAACCAAAAAGCCATTGTAACCTAATCCAATTTAGGTTTGTTGGGGCCCAAGCCTGATTAAAACCCCAATTTTCCACTGCCTTTTTATCCATGCATCTGATGTTATGCATGGGGCAGGATTTTTAATTCCTGCACCCACCCGGAATATGCATTAAACCACCACCTGACCCGACCCTCACACCACCAAATTCATGAATTAGTCTATAGTAGAACGATATTATCAGGACTGAGGACAGAAGTGGACTGAGCGCCAAGGTGTGTGTGTGTCTGTGCGTGCATGTGTGTGTGTGCATGTGTATGTGTGTGTGTGTGTGTGTGTGTGTGTGTGTGCATGTGTGTGTGTGTGTGTGTGTGTGTGTGTGTGTGTGTGTGTGTGTGTGTGTGTGTGTGTGTGTGTGTGTGTGTGTGTGTGTGCGCGCGTGTGCGTGTGCGTGTGCGTGTTTGAGAGAGAGATACCAAGATGCACAGAGAAGGTGGACTACTGCACGCAATGTCTCTTGAAGTTATTAATATCATAACTTACTCGGAACGCTGCGTTGTCACTTTAAATATCCCGGTCTGTCAGACCTGTGTGTGTTTTCGAACACACACCTTCAGACCGTAAAGGAAGCTGGCATGATTTGAGGACAGCCCTTATAAATGCACGCCATTACAACCAACTCTCTGAAGATGCTAATACTTTCACTGTATCTGCGTGTGACTGTTAGTGCTAGCCTTTGAGAATTGGACTGTTTTTGCAACGAGGCTCTTTGACATAGAAAGGGGCAAATTTTGCACCAAATGTATGCACGTTACCTCGTTTTTGCATGGCAGCACACCTTTGCAGGTGCTTTGAGAATCACGGTTTCTTTTTGTCTCATTAATGCAGGTTTACACGTTAGGGGTTTGTATATTACATACATTAATGCACATTAAAGATCTAATGACCATCTCGACTCCCGGAAGCTTCAACCGTAACGATTCATGTTGTTTTCTGATTCATTTACACCCTGGCAGCTCTTTTCCCCCTGAGGTTTTCTATTCTTAGAGTGAAGTCTCTAAGAAAGAACATATTTTTGCCTGTCAGGTTTAAGTAGGATCATTCAGTGATTCACTGAGCTTTGACATCCTATCCATGCGCAGGCTTCTGAACATGCACAGTGCAGACTCAACCCTGTGGCATCATGTTTGGGATGAAGGGGCAAACGAACACCTCAGGAAACCAAACTTATCTTCTCGAATCACAGCCAGTATTTAGCGACCTTCTCTAGGGCAAATGCAGGTAAATTTGTAATACATGCAAACACAATCATGGAGAGAAATCTGCTTAATTCAGCAGAGTTTGTGCCATGTTTAATCTGCTCTTGTATCCCACTCAGGAGAAAGGAGTGTCAGCATGTTTGCTTTTGACCAACAAGTGAGCATGAGCAGTTGTCCTGTTGTATTTGGCTCTCCTGCTATTGCAGTGTTTTCAGGCTTTCACCGCATGCTTATATGTGATTACAAGTTTATGTCCTTGCCTTTGTCAGCTGGAACATTGTGATTCCCTGCAATGTCGCACGGAGGCCACGTTGCATAACATTTTTTTTACAAGGCAAAGGAGTTTTTTTTTTTATTTGACATTATTACACTGTCTGCTTTTGGATCGGACTTCATTTTCAGGGTATTTTGTGCTGCCTATTCATCTGATGGTATGTGTATTACAGGAATGTAACGGTCAGGCGTGTAGGTGTGTGGCAGGAGAGGACTGCTGTTGCTGTTTACAATAGTATTTCCACTGTGGAGGCGACCAAGCCATCTAGAATAACCATTACAAATACATACTGGATAAATACAGAGTATAGAACAAAAAGAGAAATGATAATGGGGGCACCAAAAGATGGATAAGAACACCCTTTTGTTCCATTATTAGGCATGATATTGCAGGTCACCCAGAGACAGGTGAGATACAGGCTGATTTAGCAAACATATAGTGCTTTTTAGCTAAAGTTTGCAGATGCAGAGTGTGAGATGACCCCGAGAGCTTCGAGGACAATGTCATGCACATAAACACTCACTCACACATATTTCTAACCCCAACAACTCTCTATCATCTCCACACAGCGGGGTATTGATTGGCGTAGAAAGTACATTTAATTTCTCTCCCAGCAGGTTGGTTGAGCCCAGCTGTCCTTCAGACCCCTTTTTTTCTGCTTAATGGAAGAGAGAGAGGGATTAACACACAGAGAGAAAGAGTGGAGAGAGTGAATAGATGTATGCCTTCAACACCTCAATTCCATAGGGAATGTTGATTTGATGAGTTTCTGTCATGGAAATGACATGGCAGTATTGCACCTGGGAGTCCTTTCTCCGGGAGTCTCATTTATTCTGTCAGTTGAATATGATTACTCTTTTATGTGGGATTATGCTTATGGATCATCTGCGTTTTTGCATTTAACAAAATATTTTACCCCTGCACAATGGAAAGGACTTCTAAAACTCAAAAGTGTTGCATTAAAAGAAAAGTACAAAACAGAGCGGCGTTCCTTTCCACAATATGTAAAAGCATCCTTTCCCTCATGGACAAGATCATGTCTTTGAAATTTCAAGGTGGTTTACACGCAGAGAGAGTCAAATGCATAATGTTGCATTTTGCCCACGGAATCAGACATCTGGTGTTCAAGTAACGTGAACATATTCAATAAGTCAGTGTTCTATAAATTACTGGTATTTATTCATTTATAGGGGGCCAAACTAAAAAATCCAAAGCACAGTTAAAGACATTTTCCCAAAAGAGGGTTTCTGTAATTTATGTAGTTCTTAATACGCTGACGGCTCCACTAGCGGATTAAAACTGCGCAGACTCGTCATGTTTCTTGTACAGTGGGAGGAAGTGGAGACATTTTCCATCTTTAAATACAGTCTAATGTTTACAGGTTTTGGGGAGTGCTGGTGCACATGTGAAAGAAGTTGTATAAAGCCTCCAGAAGGAGCTGTGTGAAGACTGATAAATTGCCTGGAATGATGTCTCTTGAGATAAAGTCGGTTGGGTCTGAAGGCTACAAGTGAATTAAAAAAGGAGTGAGCTTACCAGACCTCTGCTTGAAGCTGCAACTGCCTCTACTATAGCATAAAACACGCGTATCTCCGACCCAACTGTTGGTGGGTGCAGAGTTTTAACAAATAAGAGGAATGTGTGGTATTAAAGATGATAGCTCTGGTTACCAATTACAGGATCGCATACTTCTGCCTCGATAACAATGACTTGTGTTTTTGTTTTTGCTCCGGAAGCAAGGGGAATTCATTTCCCCTAATATAACAGGTGTCATATGGGAAACCATTAGTTATTGTGGCTTTCACCTTTATACTCAGAAACAGTGCTCTTCATTGAAGTGAAAATTGAGTTTTAGATGTTGTGATCCTTTAGCTGTTGACACATAGTGCCTTCGGGAGTGTTTGTGAATTTCAAACTACCATATGTCTCCTAAAGGGATGGTTTCCCCATGTGTCCTACATTTTCCTGCCCCTCCTCTGGGGTTTTATACAACGACAAACCTCATTATAAGTGAGGATGACATCATGTGCAGTACTTCCCTGAAGCCCCAGTGTGGAACAGTGTTGTTGGAATCATTGATAAACACATGGGAGTTATATATATATATATATATTTATATATATACTGTATATAGGTCAGTCTATGCACATCTGTGCGTGTTTTGAACGATCGTTTGTGCAACTCAAAACTGGCAGGTTATGTTGAGCTGTCATATCGGCAAATTAAATAACTGAAAGAATCAGAGGAAACCCAAGGATGCTCCTCTATCATCAATAGTAAATATCAAATCCAAAATGTCACTACTGTCTCACTGTAATATATTATCACTATGTTGCATCGCAGATCATTAGACATTTGTTTTATATATATATATATATATATAAATATATATATATATATATATATATATATATATATATATATATATATATATATATATATACTTTTCTCTTCTCTTCTCCCCCCCCTCTCCTCTCATATTCTCTTCCTGTTTATCTTTTATTCATTTGATTATTTTCTCATTTACTTGTATTGTATCATCTATCTGTGCCATAATAAATGTGTACCATCTGCCTCTCATTCACATGCACTCACACACACACTCACATAAACACACACGCACGCACACACACACACACACACACACACACACACACACACACACGCACACACACACACACACCTATACTACCTACATACAGTAGATACATATTATAATTTTACATTGCATTCTGTAAGTTGTTATCTGTTGTTAGCTGCACTTTATGTCCACTGGATTTGTAGCCCACATGTTGTGATGTATTTGTCCTTCATGTCACCCTCGTTTGTCACTTAATTTCACCAATAAAAAAAACAAAAACAGAAACTGTCAGCAGTGGTGTTGGAGTTGGATTGCCGGAAACACTTCCATAGATCCTGTATGGTCTAACAAATGGGGTAAGATGAACACTGGTGGAAGTTAACACACATCTCGCTGAGTTCTTGGCAGCCAGGAAGTAAATGTTTGCTTAGTCGATGTGACTTTTAACCAGAATGCTCCCCTGGGTTCAGGGCAGGGATTGGAGTGAAAGGTTGTCTATAAAATATGTATGTCACTCTAAGGGGCTAGTGGTGTGTGTTTATTTTTTCTGCTTGCATTTGTGTGATTGGTTGGGTGCTAAGGGATTACTTGAGAACCTGGTAGGTGTGGAGGTGTACATTCTGTCAGCAGCCTATTTTTCTGATTAGGTTAGAGCCATAATTAAAATAAAAATGCAAACCCAGCAATGGTATTTTATTTTATGCACACAATAACTGGATGTTAATGTCATCAAGTCTCTTTTAACTAGACAGCAACTTTTATTTTGCATTATTTAGATTATTATTTATTTTTATCATTTATCTCTGAGTTATAGTTTATAAAGTAAGTAAGTGTAAATGCGCGTGCGTGTGTATTAATGAGGAGGATATTAGGTCATACACTGTATTGACTCCTTGGCAGTAGTGATTATGCATGGCATGTGTGAACAGGGGCAGCAGAATAAGCTGTAAACACAACATTGACTTATTTCCTTATAAAGTCATTCTCCGCCTTATAATTGATTGTCCATTTACACATACAGCAGCCATAAATGACCCTAGCATTCATTCCGTTTCAGGTGATCTGATAAATAGTCTAATAGTCACCCTCGCTAGCTCTAGATCCGGTCTCCACTCCCGGGCGCAATATCTGGCTCTCTCGCCGCTAAATGTCCCACTATGTTCACAAGCTAGTTGCTAACTTGCTGACATCAGCAGCTTGCTGCAGCAGCCAACAGGGCTTAGGAGAGCAGTGAGTAAACCAAAACAGTAAAGCTGCAGGCTGAAAAGAACTAAGCCGAGGGACAGTAATGTTACCGAGTAATGTTACTGCCAAACAGTGGTCCCTTTTTATTGTTATTGTTTCTTGATGGATGAATTTTGATCACTGCAGCTTTAACGTCAAATCGACTTTACAGTTGCATTTTGATATTGGCAGATAATGCACCGTATTAACTGCTGCAATATCATCACAGGGTCTGCTTGCCCCGGTGACCCTGAGAGCTACGTTACCAAGGGCAACTGCTCCTGGGAGGGCGTCTCAAGGTCTGAGGTGGCCACTATGAATCTGCTTCCACAGCCTGTATTCATGAGATCAGGTCAGGCTCAGCCCACTGAAACAGCAGGGCTACTTCCACATGAGCTTGTGACCCGCAAGAAGAGTCCAGTGCTTTGGATGACAGGGGGAGGGTTGCGGTTGATAGAGTCCTGGTTTAAAACCGACTCATGTGACAGAATATCCTCTCAGAGAGCTGATTGATACACATGTGAAGTGACAAGCCCTAAGCTGGGTTACGCTGCCCTTCACTGTTTGTACATTTATCTGACTGCATAACATTACCGAGCCAACTCAACCCTTACACAAGGGAAAAAGGAAATGTAAGTGTACAGTGAAGATATGAAATAATATACTGAAAATATTCACTGTAAAGCGCAACAATAAAGCAGCTGGCATGAAATATAAATTCAGCGGCTGTAGCAGGGAAATATATTTGTTCCTGAGTGCTCCATCCTACTGCTATGTCGGTGTGTATAGGGTGTAACTCCAGGGTAAAAGCCTTCAGCCTATCTTGTTTTGTGCGTTATTGGTATTCAAGGAGAAATTACAACCTTACTGAAAGGAGACAATCCATTTATAATCATTATCTTCAGATGACAAAAGCGCACAGGCTATAAAGAACTGTCTGGTTCAGGTGAAACAAACACTGAACCCTGTTATTTATCAACTTTTTTTTGTTATGGTCAAGAGTTTCGCCCTGCAGCAACTTTGTAAGATGTCCCATTATTAATATAATAATATTTCATGTGGCAGTCAAACCAATCTTACCAAACCAAAAACAGAAAATGGCTCCTCTTTGGGCTTCAGCCACATACCTTTCAATAAAACATGGACATGCAGATGGAATCACTGGATGGTGGTTTGGGATAATGTCACCTCTCGCTGCACTGCCAACCCTTTTTGTTGGTTGCTAGGAGACAACACTTTAGTGCCTAAAGGTTTTTCAGAGAGTGCAATGTTCCAGAGACCTACTTTTTCAGTTAATGCATGAGAAAATTGTTGGCAAAGACGGAGGAATTTTCAGTAATCATTCAAAGGGTGAGATGCCAACATGTTCGAATGTTAATTGCAGGTGTACGCTAATGAAGCATGTGGCAAAAATACTGTTCAACTAACTGGCTTTAAAGTGTTACAGTGTGGAAATCACAACAGTCTATGATATGGAAACAGAAAGATTATAAATTACACTAAAGAACACAATGGTGACAGATACTTCTCGATCACCATCAATTTAAGGTTTTAAGTTTATCTTTCTCCCTTTCAGTGTTTGAGTGTAAATGACTCCTTCACCAGTGGGGGGCAGTAAAGGTCTATATCAGGTTGACACACATTCATTGGCAACTTTTTTGTTCTTTCCCCCCTTGCCTTTCTCCTTGTTATGTTTCAATTTTCTGTCTATTCGCTCAAACTTCCTCACACCAGGCAGTACATTGTTGAGGACCCTTTTCAGATACTAATTTGGATGAAAGGGGAATTTCCCAGGAGGGCGTTTTTGTATCGATGAAAAACCCTCCAACCCCCCCCAAAAATTCTATGTGCTAAATATACTGTTGGTTCACAAAGCTCTGAGGATGTTAAGACTGTTTATCCACCAGGCATGTTTTCTCTCCAGGGCAGGCTACAAGAATATAAAACACTAATCCGCAAACAAGCACTTGAAGCTTAATTTTGGCTTTAGACCTTCAAAAGCTAACACTATCACGTCTCCAAATATCTGTTTAGTGATACAAAGCTAAAAACAAGTGCCCTTTAGGTGAACTGATGGAAGCCACAATAGGCATTGACAGCAGGAGTGTGTGACCGAGAGTTGGGGTTTAATTAAAGGATTAACAAAAGTTACGTGTAAGTTACAGATAGCCGCTAAAAGTTGAATGTTGCGGAGGATATGGACAATATCTCAGCACATAATGCACATGATGAGATCCATAGGAACCATAGAACTGATAGCTCCCTGAAAGTCAAGCCAAAATGTCTTAAATCGCACCCTGGTGGCTGGCTGTAGAATAGGTCATAAGTCCCGTCCCCTCCATGTTAGCGGAAGGGACATGGGCCAAACCAAAGTCACACTGATATTTGTTCATGTGTTTATTTCATGTGTTTGGTTCTAACCAGTTATTTCATGCTATAAAACTGGGGCGAAATGTCACAATTGACAGCTGTGATCCACTCGTGATTGTTCCAGGCAGGTGATTGGACAGGACTCTCATGGGCTGACTCTACTGCCTAATCCCTACTGTGCAGATGGTTGCAAAATTACATGGTGGCGCCCATATCTGGGATATTTTGGCTTCACTTTTGTACAGCGGGAGGAAGTGGAGCCGTGCCGTCCATCTTTATATGCAGTCTACGATAAGAACATGGTCATGAGCTCTTGAGAGATGAGGAAGAGAAATGAGAAATGTTCTTGATGAATACGATTTAAGCAGGAGTAGTCTTTGACCTGATCCACTGAGCTTGACCCATCTCCTTTTTAAGTTAGCTAAACCTTATCCGCAATACAGTTTTTTCCCTCTATCATTAGTACATTTAATGATTTGACTGGAATTAAACTGAATTGAAGTGGGATTGCAACTGAAACTTCTGTCTTTTGAAATCAAATTGATCCAAATAACGCTCTCAAGCTTAAAAGTATAGATAACAAACAAATCCTAATGTGATTCCTTGCATTGCCAACCTTTGTTGAATCCATTTTGAGGTTCATATGAAACACTAAGCTACTGCACGGAGACTTATTTAACTATAGCCAGCAATCATGTTTGCATAGTAATGGGAGTGATTTAATGTAGCCTGTGCAGAAGGAAAACCTTATTTATATGCATGTTTTCCCCCACAACACATACATCAAAGTCCTCGCCATGTCGTTCTTGCTTATTGTGGCCTCTTTTCAGTGTTTGTACAGCCTCGGAAAAGAAAATACGCCTGGAAGAAAGATGCAATGTGAGCCACCAGAAGTACAATTTAATATCAGTTCTGTAAACTGACAAACATGCCTGAAAGGAGGACAGAGTGAACAGCACTGTAACCGTATGATTTCATATCAGCTTTTGAGAATGCACTTATTAAGCGGACTGGGAGGAACAGAGTGTGCATACAACATAGGGTTAGGAAGGCCAATTCTCTTGGTACTGCGTATACTCCCATAGTAAGTAACAACTGCAGTTCTTAAGCTAGCCATCGAGCAATACATTTAGTCTTTGCCTGATAAAAAATGTATTTTCCAACAATAACTTTTGAACAAAATGGAGGACTATGTGCTTTAGCTACACCAGACGTGTGACAAACCAATCGCAGCCTTGTCCTCTAAGCCTGTCAAGAGTTGGTTCCGTTAGTCCTTCCTCTCTCCCTTTTGTGTGAGTTTGTCTCCCTCTGTCTGTTTTTCCCTGCATGTCTCTCCCCTTTGTGTTTGTTTGTCCAGGAACGGGTAGGCGTGTTCCTTCCCAGCTGCGGCTCGTTACGCTAATAACCTGATGAGTATAAGAACCCAGAGCTGACAGGCATGCCCCGCCGGACCGTTGTTATCCCTTCCTTGGTAAACTCTTCGTCGGATTGGCTCCCGTTTCTCGTTTATTGTTGTTAATCATTGTTGTCTTTGTTTCTTCCCACGTTCCTGTTTCCCTGTCCTGTTCCCTAACCGTCCGTCATTTCCTCGTTTCCTGTTTTCCTCGACCGTCTAGTCTTCAGTGTTTCTGTTTCCCCTGTATTATTCCCGTTTCTGTCGTGTTTATTAAATATTTGGTTGTACTTTTACCCCGTGTCCGTGTCTGCATTTGGGTCCAGTCTCCCAGTGTTATTTCCCCGCACCGTTCATGACAAAGACATCCATCAACTTTGACTTCAACACCACTGATCCCTTATGTTTGTAGGCCTACCTATCAGACATGGCATTTCTAGGAATCCACCTTTCCCCAATAGTTGTTTACATATTTCAAAGTGGTTGGCTGACCAACATTGCCATCCCTAGAGCCATGCCGCAAACATGATGGAAACCTCAAGCAACTGGTGAACACCACAGTGAGTGACTTTATGGATGTGTTCGCTTACATGGTGGTTACCATAAGAAGTTGATAAGTTGCCATATCGAGACTCTAAAAGTTTGTGGTGACGTGTGCTTTATCCGCAGTCAGTTTAATACAGCTTTAATATCACCACTGAAACATATACAGGGAGAAGTTCGCTTCCAATTTTAAGACTCTTATTCTCTACAAGCTCAGTTCCACACGACAACACCACAGTAAGTGCCTGTCCTCGACCACAAACAAAGCACATTTCAAAATAAGACAAATAGATCAAAACAAACCATAAACCAATACATTTAACATGGTGCACAATTATAGCCCTGTCCGTCACGATTTGTTTGTGTATCATTTTTTATGACAGTCTTGTATTTGTTATTAGTGGAGTTGACATGAACAGGCTGTTGATGACATCAGATTTTTAAGCAATATTTTCTATATTGCTAAATGATTTTGACGATACTAGAATATGATTATGATTATTATGATTAAAGGACAATCTTGTTTGAAAATAAGATTTTGGACAGGATAAAGCTGGGCACACATGGTTCGAAAATGATGTTTGATTCTACCTCATACTATACAAGTAAATAGTATGTGATGTAAAGGCAAAGCTCAAGATTGATGTGCTCACACTGTACAGTCCAATCATCAAGCCATGACCTGAGTGCTCACACGTGTGAAATAAAAAATGAAATGGCCCCTCAGCCCCTGAAGACCTTTCTTGCAATTGGCAATAGTCAACAAAGATTAGTTTGAAAGCTCTAAGGAAGGTAGACGTTTGTTTGCTAGCAGAGATAGTAACTTTATTTATCTTCCTGTCCCTCTCGCATGTTGCCGTGGCATTTTCAGATGCTCGGTTTGATACTTCACGCAGGTGCAGTCATACAAAAATGCACTGGCTCAAAGTCAGTTAGACGGGAATTGAATCGTAGCTCTGAGTCAGTACACTGCACGGCAAATGGCGCCGGGCAAAATGAGTCTTGCGGCTCAAAAACCGGGTCCGAACCGGGGTCAAAAACCAGTGCATGCCCAGCTTAAGTGACTGACTGATCTGATTTGTGATGTGAGGGTTGACAAGTATCAGAGAAGAAAACACACCATTTTATTATTGATATTTCTGTTGTATTTCCCTGTGAATGCAGGATATTACCACTCTCTGTTGTGCTCCCTCTGATGTGATTCGGGGAGAGCACTATTCTCAGCTGAGAGAATTTCTTGGCATGCCCGGAGGCCCACGTGCCTGTGGTGATTTGGGATTTGTTTGCGAGAGTCTTTTGCTGCGGTGGCAGCGCGTTGGAGGTGAAGATGTTGCGCTGAGCTAATGGCCCCATTCATTTTTGTTGACAGTACGCTGTTGAATCTGGACTCAGGCCATGTGTTGAGGGTTTGTGGGGTCGTCACACTTCCAGGAAGTATAGTTTAATCCTCAGCGGATGAAAGGCTGAAAACGCATTTGTTAAAAAAAGAGCAATTTGTTTAGTGGTGTGCTGGCTCTCCTGAGGAAACTCAGCGATTGGAAAATGTGTAATGGAACACTGCACTCAATAAAGAAGGGATAAAAAAAGGGGAGAGTAGCTAAACTACAACATGCAACAGGAATTTTAATAATGAATCACTCCAAAAAGATTGCTGCCAATTCAAGCCACGTAATTGCAAGTGCATGAGTCATAAACAATATAGCATTTTGTATATAACAGGTGATAAGATGCAGCACAGACATCAACAAAGAAATAGTGGAGTTGTAGAAAGCAACAACATTCATGTTCATTAAGTGGATGGATGTAATAGATGGAGGTTGAATCGCTCTTTTGGCAGGGAAGTCTTGTGATAATGCTGAGGCTCTTTACTTGTTTTGATTGACCTGCATGAGAGAAAGTTTATTTCTGTTAACCTGATTTTTAAATTCATTTTCAACATGCACATGAAAAATGAACAATCGTGGAAGCGGAGCGTAAATGCCAGTCATTTGAGAAACGAGCGGACACATTGCAAAAATGTTTTTATGCTTTGCAGATGTGGGAAACTGGTGTATTGATAAAAAACTTAAATGTTAACACACTTATTGAATAAAACATGACCTACATGTGACTGAAATGTCACTCAGACTTCTCAAACCGCTCCAGTGAAAAGAGCGGGAGTCCTCTTCTTCTGCGATGATTTGATGGCATCTGACTGGAGAAATTTGCTCTACCAACTGTTTATCTCCATGTGCTCAACTCCTAACAGAAGCATGTAGAAAAACAATTCACTTTTTCTTTTGGCTGTTTCTGAAAATTCAGTTTGCGCTGCATTCGGATGCAAACTTGACTACTGAGAGTAGCTTGTGCCGATGTATGACATAAGATGCAAAAAACCTGATCTTATTCTCTCTTATTTACATTCCCTCAATTGTTGAGGTTGGTGAGACCAAACGCAGCCTATGAAACAAAGCAGCCAACCAAAGAGTAACATGAAGACCATCTTTCTACTATCAGAAACATATTTATAGCACTCAGAGCCTTAGGCCGTATTCATTTGAAGTGAGGCAGAAAAAAATAAATATGCATCAAGCATAGGAGGGATTTTCTTCAGTATTTTTATATTGGAAATGTTCCATATAACTATAAAGATAACTTTATCAATTTGATGATCCATATTAACGTCTTACGTTGAAAATAAATGCTTCAGATGATTGTGAGTAGGAGCCAAGACATCCAGTCAGATGCACCGTGCAGAAAGCAACTGAACAAAACTGCAGCTGAATTATTAATGTACATTTGTAAGCTTGGGTAGACAGCATGTTCTGCTGTCTTCAACTATGAGCTATATTCTTAATGAATGAATGAGTTGCTTGACCTTGTGTGTGTCTGTGTGTCTGTGTGTGTTAGAGTATGTGTGTGCAATCATGACATATCCGTACTGTCACCCTTGCACAGATTGTGGTGGCTAAGGGCGCTCACTAAACTCCCTAGTGGTTGTAGCAAAAATTGCATGTAGGCCTATAACATATTTTTTTATGACACAGAACTATTCATTTATGTTTATTGCGAAACTAAAACCAAAAGTGTGTGACTGATTGGTTTCTTAAAGCATTAGCTCTGGTCTAATTCTGCGGGATGGTAGCCTGCATGTAGTTCTCCACCACGTCAGGGTACCCAGCTGTCTTCCTGGGACCACGAGCCACCCATTCCGCCCTCACTCTCGGGAGGAAGTGTTGAGGGGCGGGAATCACACATTTTGTCCTGCGGGGCATAGCCATCTGACTACGACCTCAGATCAGATGAGGGACACCGCTGAATTTAAACATAATTCTAACCAGGAAGTGCTGAATCCCCATCCAATGGGTGGATTAGGGAAATGTGACGCGGTGAAGACTGCTCGTCCAGTGTTGCTCAGGGGCTTGAATCCTCCTTATCCAGGCTAACCCCGTTTGCGGTTTGAGGTTGGGGCAAGTCTTCTTGTATAACTCACAATGTTCTATCACTCACATAAGACGGGAATACATTTCTTCTAGATTTGTTTTTATGAACTCCCAACCTTAAACTTCAAACTGCACCTATTCTCTTGTAGATGCATTTCCTGTACAGCGTCTACGCAGCCTGAGGCTGGTGTTTATGGTTGGCGATGGTGGTCAGGTGGAGGCCGAGCTGTCAGACGCATAAACACCAGGTTGCATCTGTCATGTCTTTGTCAAAGCCCTCAAGAAGCCATTTTACAGCACAATGTCCTGCTGTTTACACACCACTCAGAGGCTGTTCAACTGCAATGTCACTCCGTATTTCGACAAATACATTGATTTATGATAACCTTCGCTCTCGACAACGCCAGAAGCCACTGAACTGAGAGGGAGAACAATAAATCAAAGGCTACTGAGCCGAGAAGTTAGCCAAGTGGACCCATCACACGTGTGAGCTGTTACTGTATACTTATCACAGACCTAGTGAGCAATGGAGAAGATGTAAAACCCCAGTTGGTGCTTTGCGGATTTGAAGGAAATGTATAGCTTTTACTTCGACTCAAAGGGTATGTCTGGTGATATTCTGTTTCCTATTGCCAACAAATCCCACAAAAAGACCAAAAGCAACAATGAATCAGTTATACTTACAAGCTGTACATTGTTCATGTAGCCAAAGCCTGAGAGTCCTCTGTGCCATAAACATTATTGTTGTCCAAAAACACTTTAATGATTCACACTGTGGCACTACCATGAAATAGGGCACTGTAGTTTATTTCTAATCACTTCCTGTTGCTGTAAATATTCCAAAGAGCACCAAATGTGTGTTAATCTGCACCTGAAAATAGTCCCTAACAAATACATAATATACTTAAGTAACGTTTGCTAATAAACTACAATACTGATAATAATTAGCCTTTCATAAAACTTTATCCTTATAATTGTGAGCTGTTTTTTAAAGATGTATGTCTCCATAGGGACCAATGGGCTTGACAGACAAGACGGGGAAGTCAGCAAGTATTGAGTGATGGACCGACACATTGTTAAATGTACCTGTCTAATCGCACATTTACTTTAACAGAGGCTGCATATTGTATTCGTTCATACACCCTAATGTAGCACTCATCCACCACACATGCCAACTCACAGACAGAGTCCAGCCTCTGTGATTCACTTGCTTTTCTAAAAAATCATCTGGTGATGTTTTATTCTAGGTCCACTGATGCACAGTTAAATCTAAAGTCTTATGTATTTATTCCCGGTACACTGGATTCTTATGAAACTTTAATGATCTCGGTATAGAAAACTGGGTCATTGCAGCAACCGCGAACGTGATATAGAATTAGACAAACAGAGAGTACTGAGAATAGTCCAAGCACTTGCATGCATTGAAAATAATATGGTGCAAATTGAAGCAGATTGAAGCAGATAAGGGCAGATGCGCAAGGGCACATTCAG
Source organism: Echiichthys vipera (assembly GCF_963691815.1). NCBI lineage: Eukaryota > Metazoa > Chordata > Actinopteri > Perciformes > Trachinidae > Echiichthys > Echiichthys vipera. The sequence continues at coordinate 23,578,223 of NC_139841.1, forward strand.
CATGACGGAAGATTGTCTAATTTCTGTGTTTCCTCATATTTAACATCGCTGTAAATTCATTTCTTAGATTTTGAGATATTTCCAGGTTTACTCTTGTCAGTTTCCACGTTCACTGTTTAGCAAAGTGGTCTCATCATCATCAACAATTGTGCAAAAAGGAAGATCAAGATTTGGGTCCAATCACTGTCTGCCAATTCTACCATCCCTAATAATCACACTCTCTCTCAACCATTCAAATACCTCTGCTGCTCTCAGATCTGCATGTGTTGTCAGTCCACCCACATGTTCTGCTGCAGTCTCTCTCAGCCTCCATCCCTCCGTTTTGCTTTGTTACTTACTTTCTTTCTTTGTTTCTCCACTCACCTCTTTCCCTTGGGCTCCTCGGCCCTGGAGACCCTTGGGTTTTTCCGAATGTTTTCAGATCAGGGTAAAGAAATAATGACACAGTGGATGGGTCGTGCCCTGCGGCCTGATTGTGACTTCCAAATCTATAGTGGAAATGGAGTAGGAGTGGAAATAAGTGAATTTCCACAGTTCTAAACCACAGTCGGTTCATGTGCACTAGAGCAGTGTGAGAGGACAGATTGGATGGGACATGCTTTGAATACAATGTACATTCTGGTATAATATGCCGATAATGAAAACAGACACATAATGTTTCAAGGCAGAAACACGGAGCTCACTCACATTTTCATCCCCACACATGAAATATGTAGAATTGAATCTGTGTGCTTTGAATTTCAACATGAGTGAGGAATAATACCCCACAAGTACCTCACGAAATATCATGCTTATACCATGCCCACTTTCTAACATAATGCCATATGTAATCAAATTAGAAATATGATTTGTACACTTTCCTGTATTTTTCTTTTTGAAGTATTCTAAAAAAATTTAGATATGTCACGAGTAAGGTGCTCCCATAGATAATAATTTAATAATAATAATAATATCTATGGGTGCTCCAGTGCTTATTTTTTTCGGCAGGAGCTTTAACATCCTGACAAAGTTTTTAAACCAAGTTTGAAAGATGTTAAATAATACAAAACTAACATACCAACCTCGTGGCCCAATTGATGAAAAACGTGTGCTCCCTGGGAGCCAAAACGTGCATTAAAATGTTCTCCTGGAAGCCAAAACACGTGCTTAAGTGCCCTCTAGGAGCCAAAACGTGTGCTAAAGTGCACTCTAGGAGCCAAAACTTGTGCTGAAGTGCCCTCTTGGGAGCCAAAATGCATGCTAAAGTGCCCTCTTGGAGCCAAAACGCATGCTAAAGTGCCCTCTTGGAGCCAAAACGCATGCTAAAGTGCCCTCTTGGGAGCCAAAACGTGTGCTAAAGTGTCCTCTTGGGAGCCAACACCTGTGCTAAAGTGTCCTCTAGGAGCCAAAACCTGTGCTAAAGTGCGTTCTTTAGTGGCAAGGATACGCTATATGTGCCCTTTTTTTCCTTTACGCCCCTGCCCTTCAAAAAGTCTGTGCACACCACTGGAAGACAGCTATTTACCCTCAAAATACCTGTTTTTCTCTGTGATAGAATACTGTTTTATTTATTTTTGTATTTTTAATAACTTCGTAGAAGGTGCTACAGCTTTAGAAGCTCATGCAAATCTACCTAACATTGCCATTATAAGATGGTTAACATAATTTGGCGCATTGTAGAGGAATTAGAGAGCATTAAAACAAAAATCAACATTGCAATTTAAAAAAAATTAAAAATAAATCCAGATTCATTTACTGCACCTCTGGGAGAAGAGCATGCCTTTTACCAGTGGAGTTTTGCTCTAATACAGCTCGTAATGTCATTTTCTTTCTCGTATCGCTGAAATCTTACAGGATGTAATCTGATAACATCTCCTCTCTCTGTGTCAGCTATATTTGGTTTCAAGATCCCAGTGCTAAGTGCTTCCTCTTTTTAGTGGGCCACATATGTCCTGTCATTTCTATAGTGCATCCAGCCTCTGCTGTTTTACAGTAGTAATGGAAACATACTGGTATTGCTACTCCAGTCAGTCCCCACTGGCTGCAGGCCTCATTAAAGCTGTGGAGGGCTCAATGGCCTGTCACACCACATCTCTGTGCCCATTTATCTGGAGGGTGACCATTGTTGCATGGTTGTGTGCGCACTCTAGTGTGTCAGCGTGTGAGAGACCCAGGATGTGTGCTAGGGTATCAGTAGGTCACTGTGTTCACTGTCTGTGTCTATTTACGGCTTTTAGTTCTTCACAGATATCTGGAATCTATTACAGACTTTGGCCTGTTCATTCACACACAAATACATATTCGCAATAAATACTGTTGTCTGTTATTGATGAAATATTTACATTTTTTTTTTAAAGAATTGGGGAAAAGCTAATGGCAACCCTGCCAAAAATAGTTCACAGCTAGCCCACTGATAATAAAGTCTGTCATAAGGAAAATAATGATTTATCCAGTGTTGTGTTTGCCCTCTGCATGTGCAAATGCACTCCATATTTATAATAGTAATTTTATAGTGCGGATATACTGTTTTCCCTATTTTTTTTGTTTCCCTCGCAGCCTGTCTGAAAGTCCTTGCACTTCTGGCATTTTTTAACTCATTTAAATTCCCTGCAGGCATAAACAACATCCAAGGACGCCGCTGTTCTGCAGGTGGATCATTTCAGCTGTCAGGCCATATTTCTGCAGGAAACACTGTAAACAACATATAAGTTGAGTGACAGAGAGAGTTACTTCCATGACACTCAGGAGGAGAATGGAGGATGTCTTGTTGCATTGTAAACCCAAGTGCATAAAGGGCGTGGGTAAGAAAGGATACACTATTTAGTATGTTAGATTGTTTAAGTGTATCCCATGGTTAAATGAGTGAGTGTTTTTTGGTTTGTTTTTTACATGCATCACACACAAATCTCCACTCACCTGACATTAAAACTATTTTGATTGATCTAGACCAGTCCCAAACTCTTTCAGCCACTTGTTCTCAATTTTTCTCTCTTTTTTAATCCTTTATCTGAACCAGGGTACCGGGTGGATATATCCCATGACACACAAACATAAGTGATGCATTTGCTTCTAGAGCTGCAAACACACTAACGACTCTAAAAGGCTGACTGTCGCCCTGATTTTGATGATTGTGGAGCTTTTGCAGTACACCAATGATAAGGCAAGTCACTTCTGGTCTCTCGACTCCCAACTGCAAGTCGGATAAGCCATCTGCTACTTTTCAGTAAAAGAGTGGCAAACTCATTTCCACTGCAAACCTTCTGCTCACAGTGATAGTCGCTCTTTATCACAAATAAGCAAATGAAAGAAGGTAAACACACAGTAGTCTTTTATTCACAAGTAAATTAAAGAAGGCAGACAAGGCTATTGTGTGGGGTATGAGTAAAGCATCATATGGTCTGATCATACACAATCCATATACAATTGTGATGGTGCTATCAACGGGTGAAATGCAACAATGGATTCTCATCAAAACCTGTAAATATATAAGCCAAGGACAAATAGCATTCTGTCAGCGGTGGTGGTAAAGAAAAAGGATCACACCATTTAGCATGTGATCTACATTTGGCTCTGTGAGCGCAGGGCATTAAGTCAACAGAGCGGGTTTGAAGTAGCTGAAAACAAACACTTATTTTCAGTCGGAGCCGCAGAGGCCAAGTTATTCTGACTTTAAATCCTACAGAGCTCTAAAAAGGCTGCATCCTACATTTCAGTTTGCAACGCATGTTTTCTTTAGAAACTGGTATTCTCAGCGACAGAAGGTCGACTGATTGATGTCAGGGGTTGTTTTAGCTTTTCTCCTCAGACTTCACAAAGCTCCTTCAAAACCACAGAAGACATTATGTAACATCCTGGGCGGAGTAGTGCTCACCATGACTAATAAACTGACTCTTACATGTATGTGTGACATAGGTGAATTTCCTCTTGAAAATGACCCAGCACGCTTGTATGGACTAACTTACTGATTTTCTGATAATGGTACAGCAAGAAGGTTCCAGGTTCGCATCCCAGCTGGGGCCTTTCTGTGTGGAGTTTGCATGTTCTCCCCGTGTCTGTGTGGGTTTTCTCCGGGTTCTCCGGTTTCCTCCCACAGTCCAAAGACGTGCACGTGTTAGGTTAATTGATGGCTCTAAAAATTGCCCGTAGGTGTGAATGGTTGTCTGTCTCTGTTCGTCTCTATGTGCCCTGTGATAGACTGGCATCCTGTCCAGGGTGTACCCCGCCATGTCAGCTGGGATCGGCTCCAGCCCCCCGCGACCCGACAGGGACAAGCGGTTGAAGATGAATGAATGAATGAATAAAAAGAGCCGTAAAAACACATTTTAAAATGTACGCTCCCTCTTCCTCCTGGGTTATTCCTGTACTACACAGAAACACCCACAGGTGCCATATAATCTTATTGAAACGGTTCCGTCTATTTCTAAAGGAGAACATTTTTTAAATGCTGGTGATGTTGCTGCTGAATGAATGGGAAGTAAATGAATGTCACATCCAGTGCTTCATGTTCTTTTAGGAATATTTTTCTGTTGGTGTTCAGTGCAGAAAACCGAAAATTGAGTTAGGTGACTCTGGGACACAAATAAAACATTCACTGCTTAGAAAACACGCTGCAAAATACACCCAATTATGTGCGGAAGTCAACCATCACAAGTTAGGTGGCAATGGGAAAATACACAGTTCTGATACATGACTGAAAAGTGCTCTTGACTTGGGGAATTATAATATCCCGAGACGGATGCGTAAACTTTTCTAAAACACATCTAATATGCAACACCTGCCGCCCAGAAGATAAGTGCAAACTTGGACCGAATTTCTGTGGACGGTAAAAGGCCCTGAGGCCAAAAGAATATAAGATATCCTGTCAGATTGTGTTGTTAAAGCTCCAGGTTATGGTTTTCTTGCCACAGTGGAATTTCTGTCCCATCTATTTTTTTTAAGAATGTGATGTTTTGTTTGTTTTTGTTTAAGGGTTGCAGAATTTATGCTGCCATTGTACGTAATCCCCAAAGTGTTGGTTTACCTGGCTTTCCATGATGCATTTATCCGGCATCGATTGTGCATTAGAAGCCTACTTGCTGTTGCATTACAAGATCCATGAAAAAGAAAGTGAATAAGTTGTCCAAGGCTCATGTCTTAGGGTGTGCACTTAGAATTTAGTGAGTTAACCAGATCTCTGTAGCCTTCTCCCCTTCTCTGCATGAGGCTGTCGGCTCCAATCTACTTTAGCCGCTACTAGCATAATTTAGACATGTCTGAATCACAGAACTGTTGCTGGTCGAGTTGCGTGGTGGGTAGGCAGCACAACTCTTTTAAGACACTGCAGTAGGATATGGTTGGCTATATTTTGCCACATAAAATTCCTCTTTACATGAATGTATACAACAGCCATTCTTTATACAATATAGATCATGAGCAGTGATGCAACCATGCGTGCAAACCAAGCCATAAAAAAAAGAGATGTTCAAAAGATAACCCATTTTAACATCACAATCACCATCATGCATAGCGCTGAGTGAAGGTGTTAAAGCGATTCCTCCATGCTGTATCCATGCAGAGACAGATGTATTCTGTATGTAGGTCAGGAGGAGAGCAGGATGTTGGCAAACACAAACAACGCACGGGGCTTTGCTTTTCTGTCACCTGTGAATTGTAACAAGTTCTATTTTCCCACATGCATTTACAAATAAGGCTGTTAGCATCTTAGCTTGTGTTGTAGTTCAAGTAAAACATGTATGATGAAAACAAAGCTTATTGTGGTTACCAACATTTCTGTATGCAAAATCCCATATCGTTTGGCTCTTAATGTAAACTCATGTGTCCTTAATATGATATCTTTAAACAATTAGAATATTTCTACTGTGTTAATGTTTAATGTACCTTACTGTGGGTGTACTGCATGGCACGGTTCTGGGTACCGATGGGGTTTCTTTTTTTTCCAAGGCTAAGCGTGACTATTTCCACTTATACTTTGTCTTTCTTGTTTTGGAATGAATCCCTTTGGATGCCATGAATTAGTAATGGCAGGTCTCCGAGTTGCAGAGAGAAAAGTGTTAGCTTAAAAGGTAGGCACGTCAATTTTGTCTCCCTCGTGGTTTTATAAATATTTTACTACAGGAAAAAGACACAAGGTCAGTTTGACCATATTAGATTTCCAACTAAATCTGCAAATTCCTTTGACCCAAGACGAAATGGATGGAATTTTTTTCAGGTATTTAGTCATTAACCAAAGTACTGGAAAAAAGTTAGGGGATGATTGAAGCCATTGAGATTCATCCTCTGGTAATCATGAATGTCATATCACAGGATAAGTGAATTCCTTGATCTGTTGGTGACGGTAGATAAATTGTGTCTTGACAAAAGTGATGGACTGAAAACAGACCATCATTGCCATCCCTAGAGCCATGCTGCTTGTATGCACTAGATACAGAATACAATCAGTAACCTGCGTATAGTAAAGAGAAAAGTGTCCTACAGTATACCGCAAGACTGGAGAACCTGTCGGAGATTGATTGATTGATTGATTTTATTTGACCATTAATGATATAAAATATGTAACAGCACTCTGCGTCATACATTAAAACGCATAAATAGACAGGGAGCATTTTCATTGTGGTCCCTATGGGGCAGGGCAAGTAGCGGCAGATCACACTTCAATCATTCCAATAATTTCTATATTTACATAAAAATCACACATGAACATTTTAAATATAAAATACCTAAGATTGGCATCCAAGCCATTTTTTCAAAGCCTGTTAAAAACTGCTAATGCTTCTGACTGACTTGCGTGAACCAGGTAACCTGTTCCAAAGGATAGTTTCAGCATAAAGAAAAGACTCTTTACCCAAATTCGTCTTAACTCTTGGTGGTAAAAAATCTGTTGAGCTACCTCGGTGGAATACCTGCCAAAGTAATTTACTGTATTGGAATAATCTAGAATAATTGGGCATTTCCCCATAAACAACAATATGAACCATGCACAGCTGCATCTGAGATACACGATCCTCTACCTTTAACCAAGAGAGAGTGTCAGTCCCAGTTTGGCTTGTTTGACTTGTCCATGCACATTTAAAGAAAGAACCCTAGCTCTTAAATTTGTCTCTAAAAGGTGCACACATTGCTTATTATAATGCATGGACAGATGAAAAAGTTTCAGTGAATTTGTGGGTGGTGCTACTGAGAAATAGTGCCGAGATCCTTTAAGTTACCGCAGGGCTTTGTATACACATATCCCTCAAGATGAAGTCCAACTCTGAAGCCACCGATATATTACATGGAAATGGTATTTATTGAACCAATAGTAAAATAAACATCCATTCAGAAGTAATGAATAATACACTTTAGGAAGACAAAGAGAAGAACAATAAAACAAATGTCATGGCTTAGAATTAACCTATGTGCACATTGATCTCCCCGGACCTCGTATAACATTGCCTCTGGATATCTCGGCTGCCTATTAGTTTTTAATATGCACCTTCCTTTCCACGGTGGGCCATTAGTCAGCCAAAATTAATAACAGCAGGGTCCAAAGACTCCGTCCAGCCTGAGCCTAATACAAAGATGGAAATTCCACTCATTGCAGAGATGCAGTGAGGAATAAAAGGGCTGTATACACAACTAAAAGAACACGCTTCACTGAAGCATGACGAAATTTGAACAAAAATCTAAATTTAGTGATGAACTGAGCAGTCTCGAAAAACACAGAAAAAAAGGATTTTGCAACAGTGGAATGAATTAAAAGGGTACAGCATGTGGGGATTAGTGAGAGAAACAGGTGTCCATCCGAAATAGAGGTAAATCCATGGAAAAAGAATTGCATTTCTAGGTGCAAATCTATGGGAAAGTTCTTCCTTAACTGTCTCAGGTTGAGTGCATCGAGCAGTGGAGGTTTCCTGTAGTAGCATGGATCTGAATCTAGTTAACCCCAGCAGAGACCTCCTGTCAGAGAAGCCACTGTGGTCTGCTGCTGTGCTGGCCAACAATTGCCATGATACCTCTTGGCTCTGTGACCCCTCGCTGCTTGTTGATCAGCTTTTCCATATATAGCTTCCTGACTTACGGGAGACGAGTCCCAGCTGAGTCCTATTGCCTAATCACACATACATTTTTTATGAGAACCTTCACACAAAGAGACAACCTGAAGGTCTCATGATCTATTTAGCTTCTGTGACTGTACCAAGTTATCTAACGCCTCAAAGCTCAGCTCTCAGTTTGACTGTGACAAGTCTCCTGATGGAAAGACAGCTAGTTGGGACAGATGCATTATTATGTGGAGTAATTTGTTCTGTGTTTCAAATGTAGACGACACAGTTGTGTGTCCAGAGTTCAAGATCACTGCTTGAGATCAACAGCTTTCTACTTGTGGTATTTATTGTAAAGCAGCCATAGTAAATGCTGTTACCAACAGTGTTGCAAAAGCAACGACAACGGAAAGTTTTCCCCAGTAAATAGTGAGGTTGTTATCAATTAGATCAAATTTTGCTGGATTAAGTGCATGCATTGTTTTCCTGTGAATCCCCTCTTGGGTACACTATCTAAATCCAATGTGGGAATGGCGGACTCTGCCACTACAGATTAAGACTATATATGTATGCTACTTTCGGTTTAGCACTCCAGCTAACTTGTATGGAGATAAAATTATTTAATCATGTGGCTCTTGTTATTATTCCTTCTTGTTATTGGACAGAATGGCTCCATTTCTGAGGGTTGTGATGGTCAAAACTAAATTTCCTCTGATTTACAGATGTCAAAACTCTTTCGGAAAACTGCTCAGTGGCGCAGGCTCCCTTTAGGATGCTGCCATTTTTGGTTCTCGTCAACGCGGGGGGACTTACCGGATGTAGAAATCTTCGTGTTCCCGACCGTGCCTGGCATATGTTATATATTTATTTAAATGAGCCGAAATAACAATAGTATATACTGTATTAACGGTTGGAATAAAACAAAGGCCAGGCTAGCTGTTCCCGGTTCCATAACATACATATATAGGAGTGGTATTAACCTTCCCATCTACCTCTCTGCGGGTGAAAAGCAAATTCAAAACTATTGCTTTAATCAGCGTATCTCTTGTGATGTTCACTAATTCATCCTCTCTCCTCGTCTTCCCCTTATTGTTTACCACAAATCTGTCCTTGTCCCTCTGCCCATGACTCTTTATAACGTTCCCTTTCTCTCTTTGTCTCACTTCACTCATATCCCTCTGCCTTTTCTATTTTGGACGGCAGGCTAAATTAGTGTGTAATTATAGTCGCTGGCTCTTGGCTGTGTAGCTCTAATGGAACAGAGCCTTTCCATAGCTCGGTAATAGTCTGACAGAATCCAAATGAGAGGGGCTCACGCTCCCAAATGCTAACTCGATTCTCTTCACACACCTCATACAGACAGTGCACACGGTGTAGGTCTGGAATAGAAACAAATGAGACAAGAAGAAAATGACATGGCTGATAGCGCTGACATTTCCAATGATTGTCATTGTTGTTGCAACAGCAGTTGTTGTTGATGTTGTTGTTGCATTCATTTCTGTGTGTCTGGTAGCAGTGCTTTGAATATTGAACTAGCTAAAAAAGTAGATTTTTTTTTGTTGCTGTCAGTGGAGTGGGATTTTGTGTTTGGTCACAATTGATTTTTTTAAAATGTATATACATATATATGTACAAGTATACAGTATACACTCACACACACACACACACACACACACACACACACACACACACACACACACACACACACACACACACACACACACACACACACACACACACACACACACACACACACACACACACACACACACACACACGCTCATTATCTCCTCAGAGCTGTCCCCATTTCCATTCCTTCAGCACCAGAGAAGAGGTTTATGAAATCTCTGAACAGCACCACAGAGGCCCATCCTGACCCAGATTCATCTTCTCATTGTTTATAAGTAAGGCTCAGATTTGGAGGTGCAGGTGCGCTGTAGGTATACAAAACAATTTCCTTTCTTAAATATGCACTGCCATCTATCTTCCCACACATTTTCTCAGCTGGAGCGGAGGCATTGCAGTTACATAAGCCGTTTAAGAATCATTGCAAGCCGAGGTAATTTAATGTTGTTTTCTCTGGGATCAAGACTACAAAGCTGAGCAACAATAATGAAGGTAACAGGCAGGAAGGACGAGGTGGGGGGTTTGTTAACGTTCAGAGGAGAAGACAGAGACAGAGGTGACGCAAGGGAGGGCTGAGATAAATTAAGTAGGCGTCCAGGGCCGGCACGGAGTGATAAACTTTGAGAACAGAGTATGAATGAATAGCTGAAGTGGAGAGGGTACTTGTTGAGGTGCCACTTATCGGTAAACGCTTGTAACAAAATATCAAACTGTCGTCCCCGAGCAGCCAAATCTAGAGTCATTTTAGTAGCACGGAAAAGAAAAAGGAGGAAAAAAGCTGTAGCAGATGCAGTGTAATTGCCCGTCTTCTAAAGCTTTTCTCCACCAGAGGAAAAAAAAAGGGAAAGAACGAGCGAGAGAGACAGCGAGTACGGTGGAGGTGACGAGAGGGAAAAAAAGCATGAAAAAACCCTGAAAACTAAACAACACACCGCCACACATCATATGAAACCGAGAAATTACCAACAGGTTTTGTCAAAACAAGCAAATCCTTCGATCAAGCAAAGCTGACGCTGTGATCCAAACAGAGAAATCTTAATGTACACCTTAATAATGCATGTAATTATAGTTTTAATTCACCATCTGGCTCTTTGTATACTAAGGGCTGTCCACAGTGGGCCTGTAAATCCTACACTGTGTTACAGATGAAACGTTAGTCTGGCTGTTCCCAGCGTTATGGCAACTAGAGCAGCTTCTGATGGAATATTAAATATAGGAGACTCTAATAATGGATCCCTGCAACATTTCTCACATCTCCTCTCTACACATGCTCTTTCCGGGGCGTCTACTCGGTCTACGGTGCTTCACACGCCGACATAAGAGTTAACAGAACAAATGGAACACGTGTATTTGATTCAAACTACCATTGTTCTCCCCTAGGAGCCACATCTCTTTGGCCCTCACTGTCCATCAACGGACAAAAGGTGGTAGGGCAATGAGGGAGCGTGGAAAAGATGGAGGAATTCAGAAAGGCAAACAGCTGGTAATTATAGAGGGAGAGATGGTACGTGAGCTGAAGTGACATTTGTTAATATGTAAAGTATATTTTTAATTTGCATTTGAGTAGGGGATGGATGGGGATGGGAGGTAAGGAGGGGGAGAATGCTGAGAGGAATGGGGGTGAGTGACAGAAATATGATGAGACAAGCTGAAAAGGTTTTACTGGAACCATGTTAGAGATGGAGTAGAGGAGAATTCGATTACGGCAGTGGTTAGCCACCTGTTTCAGTCTGTCTTGTGAGGGAAAAATCAAACTCATGCACTTTTCATGGGAATTTAATATATGTATTTCATTTTCATTTCAGTACGCAGAGTGGACACAAATGGCAAAATTGTAAGCCTTATTAGCATGAGGCTGTTATCACAATCATGGCTCCCACAGTATGTGTTTATATACCACTGATTTGCTTTGGCGACTTCATTCATCATAGAAGAAACTTAATTGCTGCCTGATTATGTTCACTGGCAATCTTTTAAATCTTTTTTTAAAACCAATCAAGGAACTTGGCTATCTTTATACTTCACACAAGTTACAGGGAGGTCGTCAGGTTTGATGAGAATTGGATAAACACTTTACTTATTTAGAGGGGGACAATGCCCATTTTCAAAAATGCAACGGTACCCTTATGGTGAGAAGAAGAAGAAGAAGAAGAATCACTCTGTTATTATTATTATCTTTCATGTTACACACACAACAGGCCTGAAATACACACTCATGCACAGACAGGACCTATATACATGTAATTAATGGAGAGATGTCAGAGCGAGGGGTCTGCCAGTGACCAGCGCCCCTAGAAGTTGGGGGTTCGGTGCCTCACTCAACAGCACCTCGGCAGTGCCCAGGAGATGAACTGGCACCTCTCCAGCCACCAGTCCACGCTCCATTCATGGTCCACACAGGGACTCGAACCGGCGACCCTCCGATTCCCAGTCGAGTCACCTATGTACTCGGCTGACCCAAGTGTCCACATTGTATTTTATTCTGGTAGAAATCCCTGGCCAGGTGCCCGTGGGTTTTGGTTCAGTGACAGCATTCTGATTCTGATTTACGGTAGCTACTGTAGGTAGCAACACAGCTAACAACAAGCTTATAATGTGTGAGTAAAGCACATCACTGAGCAGCATTATGGTTCCTTCAAAACACATTTGCTGTTGCACATTCATATTTAAGAGAAAGTCGGTCAAACTGTGAATCAGAATGGACTTTGTAAACACTTCTATAAATATTGCAGTCCATCAGAGAGAAATTAGCCCTTTATTTTTTACCATGCATATCTCAGCCCACTATCCTGTGGAATTAGGCTCCACTAGCAAACCTAATAAGCCTGGCTGCAACTCGATATAGAAGAAGAAGAATTCCTTTATTTGTCCCGCAATGGGGAAATTCAATTTTCACTCTATTATTAATTTTCATGTTACACACACAACAGGCCTGAAATACACACTCATGCACAGACAGGACCTATATACATGTAATTAATGGAGAGATGTCAGAGCGAGGGGTCTGCCAGTGACCAGCGCCCCTAGAAGTTGGGGGTTCGGTGCCTCACTCAACAGCACCTCGGCAGTGCCCAGGAGATGAACTGGCACCTCTCCAGCCACCAGTCCACGCTCCATTCATGGTCCACACAGGGACTCGAACCGGCGACCCTCCGATTCCCAGTCGAGTCACCTATGGACTCGGCTGACCCAAGTGTCCACATTGTATTTTATTCTGGTAGAAATCCCTGGCCAGGTGCCCGTGGGTTTTGGTTCAGTGACAGCATTCTGATTCTGATTTACGGTAGCTACTGTAGGTAGCAACACAGCTAACAACAAGCTTATAATGTGTGAGTAAAGCACATCACTGAGCAGCATTATGGTTCCTTCAAAACACATTTGCTGTTGCACATTCATATTTAAGAGAAAGTCGGTCAAACTGTGAATCAGAATGGACTTTGTAAACACTTCTATAAATATTGCAGTCCATCAGAGAGAAATTAGCCCTTTATTTTTTACCATGCATATCTCAGCCCACTATCCTGTGGAATTAGGCTCCACTAGCAAACCTAATAAGCCTGGCTGCAACTCGATATAGAAGAAGAAGAATTCCTTTATTTGTCCCGCAATGGGGAAATTCAATTTTCACTCTATTATTAATTTTCATGTTACACACACACAGGCCCGAAATACACACACATGCACAGACAGGACCTATATACATGCAATTAATGGAGAGATTTTTGAGCGAGGGGGCTGCCAGTGACCGGCAGTTGGGGGTTCGGTGCCTTGCTCAACAGAGATGAACTGGCACCTCTCCAGCCACCAGTCCACGCTCCATTCATGGTCCACACAGGGACTCGAACCAGCAATATTTAATGGGAGCATCGAGCTTGTATTTTTGGGGCCAGTGATAAAACGTCAGGAGAGATTTTTTTGTGATAGTCAAACGTATGCTGTTGTCCACATCCAGTGTGTTGTGTGCCTTTGTTCTGATGGTGACCAGACTGCTGAGAGCTGTCTGACAGTGGCCAAAAGCAAGAAGCATGTGTTGTTTTGGGAATCACAATGTCAACTGGTTCTTTTACAAACCAAAACCATTTGTAACCACATTCATCTTTTGCAAGGAAAATGTTCCATCATGTGGTGAAATACACCCATATTCCCTGACAGCATGCTCTTGTTTGTCTCGTTGTACACACTGGATGTCTGGCAGGTATGATGGGAAACTTCTTTCCACCACTTTCTGATCAGAAAGTACCTTGTTTGATTTTTGATTTTGCACCCTGAGAGAGATGTTTGCTCACCAGGAGTTATCGGTGTGTCATGCGGTGAAACAGCCGGCAGCGGGGAGCCACCTTCAATCAGCTATTAAAGCCCTTTTGTTTCCTCATCGTGGAGGCACCTCGATTTTGTACAGAGTGCAGCTACATTACCATAGGGAAGGTTGGGCTCGTGAGCGTGTATTAACTGCACAGAACATATTTTCTTCTGGTGTGGTTGTATGATATTTGCATAATAATGTCTTGTTTCAAATTGGTTTTCTCCGTGTGCTGATATATACAATGAGTGCTGCCTCCTCTGCAGTGGCGGCGCTCCAACTAAATAGAAAACTTCGTCATTGCATTGTTATCGTTCTCTGGCATTTGGAAACTTTCCTTTTACGGTGCTTGCCACCTGTGGTCCATGTTATTTCTTTTTTTGATTCAACAGATGCCTGCTTTGAGTCGCTTTCTGCCTTTCTGCCCATTTCGAAGGGCTTTAGTAATCCGACTTTTTCATTTGCAGAGGTACACTTTAATTTCCCACCTCAAAGGACATTAGTTCTAGAATCTGCATTGCTTCTATGAGGCCTAATATATATATATACACTGTATATATATTTATTACGTTAAGCAAATGCATCAAAACTTAAGAAAATGCTTCCTGTATTACATGAACACCAGGTGATTGCAGTGCATAGAAGATGTCTGTGGTAATTGGGGGATCTATTGGAACAGATCAACCACAGGATGGGGGAAACAGCAGCTAATTCATAGAAATAAGATAGGATTTTACTTGCCGGGGCTGATGTTTTTTTTTTTAATTACTGGTGGGGCTATGGCCCCATCTAGCCCTAGCCTAACTCCACATATGCCTTGAGAGATAGAAGGCTAATTTTATGAATTAAATTTGTGTATTCATCCCAGAGTTTGCGAACAGAAATAGATAAAATACTACTACTTTGCTCCTTAAATCAAGAAGGCCTCCTGTGAATCTGTGGTTGGAAACCACTTCATGGTTTCTGGGGCAAATGGAAAGAACAAGGAGAGATAGGAGGACTCTTGCAGAGAGCTGGAAGCAGCCCTTCAATATCTTTGATAAGTGCTTTCAGCAAAGCAAAACTGGCAATGTACTGTTTTAGAAAAAGGTTGTGTCATCTCTCCTCTCACTCCCTGGATCACTTCGCCTGTTCTTTCCTTTTCTCACGCAATACCAAGGAGATTCTATTTTTTTTTACTTTACATAGATGCTATCGAAAGAATCAGTGTGAGGACACATCAAATTAATGTGCAGCAGCCCCATCCAGCCCGGTCACCTGAAAAAACTCCAGGTTGGCATTGTATGTTTCTGCAGACCACAGAAATGTTGATATGAAATGCTTTTGCCACCCTTGTGTCTGTTTGACAGGCACCAGGCTTTTAACTGTCAGCAAGGGCTCCAGAATTCAGGTGATGTTGTATAACAAGCCTGAAACTCCACTTAGGAAGGAGGTCGGGGTGGATGGTCACACGCATTCACGCACGCACGCACGCACGCACGCACGCACGCACGCACGCACGCACGCACGCACGCACACTTTCCCCTGGGAGATTGCAGTTTGTGTCCCATCCTACGTGAAAGTGAAACTTTATTCCATAACAGACCTAAAGCATGTAGTTTTGTTGTCTAATGTCCAAACAATACGGGCTGTTTACGTGGTGCAGCTACATAACTACATAGAACTGTGTAGAAACACAAGTATAGTTAAAATGATTAAAATACATACCTCATTCTACCAGAGGACAATGCGAGGCAGCAGAGCTTTCAAACCTTGCAGCACCAATTTGAAATTTAAAAGTCAGTGGCACACAGTAAGACTGGCAGCAGCCACACATGATAGATGATAGAGTCTGTGTAGCAGGTAAAAAACCCACCCTACAAATGCTGCACGTAAACCCTAACCATGTAATTTTGATGCCTAAACCCAAGTAAGTAACATTCGTATGGGATCAGTTTTAACCACGTGTTAAAACTGCGACCGTGGAGCATCAAAGAGTGTGGGTACGTGCCATGTTACAGCGGTTCAGAAACATTGGTATTCAACGTATCTGTGGTTTGCATAAATGTACAATGCCACATCAGTCAAAATAAAAATATATAAATGCAGCTTTTTTTTCCCAAAAAACAATTCCTCCTTCACACTTTTGATCTTAGTTAGCTTCAAATGGAATAATGTTTTAGTTAAGATTAACTTTAACATAAAGTAACCTTGAATCATTCAGTAAAAGGCATACAGGCTCTACTTTAGGAGTATGAGTAGTCCACTATTGTTACCTGGTTATTGTTCCACTGTACATCCAACACAAGCCTTGGATGCATGCATTTAATTGCATCCATCGCAAATGTTTTAAAAGCACTTAAATATTCAAGTTATATATTGACCTAAATTGACTAATTGTAAACGCTTGAAACACTTTTGTCCTTGCATTGTGAGCTCAGCCTCAGCAGCTGTGCTCTGGGGCCGATGCAGAACTATAATATAACGCATGGTTTTTCTATCCCTTGATGCCGATGGTGGCTAAGAGCCAAAAGTAAAAACATAGCGATTCCTTTAACTGGCGAAGGAGATACGATATATTTGTGTGTACGGCGTGTGATTTATCTGCAAAGACTTTTTTCACAGCTTTGTTGTGTCTGAGGCTCAGTCATAAATCACACGGCTTTAGAGAGATGCGGTGCGGTGATTTTAAAGAGGCCACACTAAAAGAACATTTTTTTGTGAGCTGAGAACATCTCTTAGGGCAATTCAGAGCAGATCTGAAAAATACCACCTCCCAGAATTCTGCACAGGCACACACCTGGAGGCACTGTTATGTGGGGAGCTGTATTAATCTGGAACACATCCACTCTATAACACCACCACGACGTGTTATTCACACACACACACAGGTGAATTCAAGGTAGATTCCAATTGATAGCGACTGAAAATAACAGGACACCTTCAGGATAACTCTTTTGCTCCCACATTATTAGGAAATGTTTGTTTAATGTTTGTTTACTCCGTCGTTGCACATAAAGGCAGAATAACCTGTAGTCATAGCTCATGCAATTTTATTGAGGGTAAAATGTCTATCTCATGGGGATGAAATCTTTGCACGAATAAACAACTATCAGCTCAGTTTCTTTATACTTAGTGTAGTCTGGCTCAATGGATGTATAAGGCCTGATCTCTGGTGCCCTCTCACACACCAGATGTCAAGTCCCCTCCCCTATCTCCGCCATATATTTCACAAGGGCACTGCCGGCTTAATGCAGCCCGAGACCAGAGTGATTGGTTTAAAGACCACACCATACTCTGCAATGCTGTGAGATTCAATCACATTTTATTCATAGCATCAACTCATGGCAAAAGTTATCTCGGGAGACTGTCCATACAGAGAGCCAACAATGCCCCCATGAGCAAACAGCGAGTCGTAACAGCAACAGTGACTCGGAAGATTCAAGATTCAAGATTTAAGGAGCTTTATTTATCCCGAGGGACATTATTGTGCAACAGTTTCAATACAAAGGTGGGAAAGGGTCAGAGTGACAATAAGCTAACGTAAATCAAATCAAAAGAAAGCTAACATAAAATAAATCAAACAGTTAACTAATGTCACAGAGTGCGAACGGGGGGTTGGGGTTAAACGTAGGTTTATACAATATACAACAATACGCCCTGTGCAGTTTAGCAGCAGATTGACATAAACTAAGTACAAACTGAATAAGTGATTAGGAGCGATAAGTGATAACAGTATTAAAGGTTTAGCAGCATTTCTTACTGAAATAAGTTACAATACAACTGAATAAAGTGATGTAGTGATGATATAAAGTGATATAAAGTGACAAAGTGACATTTTTCTCAGGACACAGTGTCTCCACTGTTCCTGACCTGACCGGGGGGGAGATGAATTATAGAGTTTGATGGCCACCGGAAGAAAAGACTTCCTCCGGCGTTCAGTGTTACACCGAGGGAGAATGAGTCTGTGACTGAAACAGTGGCGATAAAAACCTCCCTGTAGCATGGACGTTAGGGGGCGTCTGCCTTGACCGGTGTGTGTGTGTGTGTGTGGGGGGGGGGGGGGTAGAGCCCCAGATAAGCACTGCAACCACAATAACATTAACATGATGATAACAGAATAACTGTGGCCGTGGATATACTAGAATGCTAAGAACTGTGACAAAATTAGGAGTTGTAATAATGGAAAATATGAATGATAATAGTTGTTGTAGCGTTGACCAATGCAACACCAACAGGTCCTGACTTGTCTCATTCCGATCAATAGCTCAACCCTCTGGGTCCGGCAGTGTGAAACTATAAGTAGTGGAATGGAAAAACATGGTAGACATGTTTTTCCATTTTTCATGAATGCCTGCCTGGGAGCAGAGTCGGCAGAGACAGCGCTAGAACATGTTGTCCAGAGAGGAGGCAGTTCACATCATAAGGGCCAAGAGCAGTCAACAACATTAAAGTGAGGCTAGTGTTAGCAGCCCAAGTAACTTTTCAGTTTCCCCCAAACTACTCCTGGTTACTGGAACCATTTTTGATTTTATTTTGACGGACGTGCACCTACAGCATTATTTATAATAATTTAGAAGACAATCACCCAGGACTCAGCACCATTCCAATGAAACATCCATCCTCCTTAAGGACAAACCATGAATTCATCAACCTGAAAAAAAAAAGTATATATTCCGAAGAATTTCTGATTCAGAAATGTACATAAAAATTGAATTATTTATCTCAGTTGGACTTTACTAGAAAAGTTACAGCCAAATCAAACTGACATTGAATCACAGTGCATTGCATTGTGTATCTAGATATGGATTGGATCGTCTGGGAGAGCATTTCCCTTTGTCAGGCCCAGGCAGGAAAGAGGACTCAGATGCGGAGGTTTGCGGATCAACACTGAATTTATTTGCTTGACGACAAGAACGTGGCACCGAACAAATGCCCCAAACCAAAAATCACTCCGCACAGGAGGAACAAAACAAAAGTCGTCAGTAACAAAGTAAAGTACAAAATAAAGTTGCTCCAACCAGGAGGTAAAAACAATGGATAAACGAGAATTCAAAAATACTAAACTTACTTTGACAAAACAAGGAATACTATCACCAGAGCGTGGAAACAAAGAACTCGATGGCATGAACAAGACTGTGGGGAAAAAAACGCTGGATACATTCGACACAAGGTACGAAATAATCTGGCACGGAACAGGGGGGAAGACACGGACTTTATACACATGAGGGGGGGGGGAACCACAGGTGGAAACAACCGGGAATCAGGGAATGACGTCAGACCGGTGACACAAGAGGAAGGGCAAGTGACCCGGAACGAGAGGAGAGTTATCTTTCAAAATAAAACAGGAAATTCACAAGACAAAAACCCAAAGACAGGACAAACCTCACCGCGGCGTGACAGCCTTTAAAAGACTTTTAAATGTGCAACACATTAAAATTGCAGAGAAACATTAAGTAATGTTGTGCTTTTATCCAAACCAGTGGAACCTGCATAATAACAGTCAGGTCCTCCATGTAATCCCTAAATCGCCTCATTAGTACACATAACATCTGTCATTATCTTTGTGTTAGAGCGATCGGATCTACAAACTGCCCCACTCACTTGCATGGATTTCAAAACGTAGCAGCTACATTGTGCATATTTCTCTCTAATGTACAAAACTAAGTAGAGCAGCGGTGTAAGAAATAACCTTCGCACATACGAGTGCTGAAAAAATAGTCTGAACCCACTCACCTCAGCATTGGCCACGCGGGTTATGTGCTGCTAATGAAGGCAAACAGCCACATCTTCACTTTAACGCGCCCCCCTTGCTATTCGTCTAACCTTTCTCCCTGCAAACGGTTTGAGATCCAATAAATGAATGTCTTACTAATATATGAATGTCTTACTTACGACTACAGGTGCTAAAAGTATTCCCATGGTTACCAAAGCCCAGGAACATTGATTAGTTGTGTGGTGTGTCGGCTACTTGCAGAGCTAGAAAAATCACCAACTTTTTGTTTGTATGTTGTCTAGTTCATCACTGACTTATTATTGTTGTTAATAAATGTTGATTGGAATGCACTGCGGCTTATTCAGACCTGATGTTGGAAGCGGTGGCACACTGTTGTCGTTTTTTGTACTAATAACAGGGTCGTTTTTACATGGATGATCAGAGAAACGAAATCACACCTGGGTCTCTCTCCCTCTTCCTCTTGGTCTCTGCATGTGCGATTGTTATGTGACAGATTTGTGCTTTGCCCTCCCACGTAACCTCACCTCTGCAGGAAAATCACCTACATTGCTAAATTGGCAACCTCGACTCATATACCTACGTTTAGGATGTCTCCTGAAAGGAAACAGACTGCAATGCCCGCGACAGACAGGCTTTATTGCTTTATTTACCCAAACACACTATTTTTAATGGTGCTGATGCAAAAAGAATGTAACATTTCTGTCCGTAGCTGCACTTTTTGATTTTCTATAGGTCCTTAGATGCTCTTTTTGTATTATGCTGCATATGGGATGTATGGTAGAGATTGGAAAGGTTCCCCTGTTAATGATTTGCAAGACAACTGAACTATTTCAGAATTGGTTGTGGGCATTAAGTTACACCAAAGCCGTTAAATCTGGGTCCAATCACCTCGTGTCCTTATTTGTTTGGTTTTCATACTAATTATTAAGTGCCAAGTCCGATATATTGGAGTTTTCAGGAACATCTTAAAAACTTGTAATGACTCTGATGTATCGTGAACGCGGCAATTACACATGAAATATTTCCCTTGTCAACTGTGACAAACAGATGTTAATTGAATAGAATTCTCTGCCATGCTGTGGTCGAAATCTGTTGCAGCTTTGTCAAAAAGATAGACATCACATACCTGCTCTGCTGGACAGGGAGAATAAATGGGCTCCTTGCAGACATCCCAAATCTGATGTGCCATTTTGGCAGTGACATGCTGTGCTGTGGAGGACAAGACACAGGACACAATTGGAAAGTGGTGTGGGTGTGCGTGTGTGCCTGCATGTGTGTGTGTGTGTATATGTGTGTGTGTGTGTGTGTGTGTGTGTGTGTGTGTGTGTGTGCACGCGCGCGTGTGTGTGTGTGTGTGTGTGTGTGTGTGTGTGTGTGTGTGTGTGTGTGTGTGTGTGTCAGAAGAGATGAACCAGGACAATAGGTGGTGGGAACGCTCAGAAGAAGGAAGAAGAAGGTACGGTACTTTGTTACATTTAGAGTGTGGTGCTCCATAATTTGCTGTAGTATTCCAAATTACACACTTTAAACATTTTTAAATAAATATTTTGGTGCACAAGTATAACCAAAAAAACCACCAATGGTAAAACTTAACACAGCTTTAGTGCATTTTCTCAAACAGGTGAAATGGATGATAAAAGGTATTTAATGGGTTATCTCAAAAATACTTCAATTCAGAAGCCAAATGCGATCGTCATTTCCGGGCCATGTGCGATTTGAAAGAACACAAACCTGTTGAAATTCAAGTTTTATGCAGGTGTACTTATGTAAATGTCCGACTTTAGACACAGCATCAGCTCTGTTTACAGTTGTGTTCTACACCTGCACTAAAATGTGGTTCATTTAAGTACGGCTGAAGCAGTGATATACCCTGAAAAGTCTGTTCTTGTTGGGAAAACATAGCATTGCAGAGCACTTAAATACAGTTTGGAGAAGAATGGAGATTAAACGTGGCGCATAAATATGCAGGGGCTAATTACGGCTTATATTTCCATTTTGCAAGCTGATTAACTTAGCCTTCCTGTATCTAAGTTTTACCTAGATCATTACTTAAGTAACTGTGCAGACAAGGATCACACACACACACACACGCACATGCACATGCACACGCACACACACACACACACACACACACACACACACACACACACACACACACACACACACACACACACACACACACACACACACACACACACACACACACACACACACACACACACACACACACACACACACACACACACACACACACACACACACATTCTGATACGCTGAAGCAGAAATCCAATTACATCCTACATGTGTCGTCGGTACATGTGGAAGGAGTATTTTCCTTTTCTTTCCTTTAGTCTTTTCCTCTCTCTCTCATTTGCTTTCACTTTCCTACAGCATCACATGTTCCCCACCCCTTTTTCTTTCCATCTCCATCTCCATCTCCATCTGCCTCACTCAAATCTCTCTCTCTCTCTCTCTCTCTCTCTCTCTCTCTCATGTTTATTTCATAGGGCCCTTCAGCATCGCAGAATAAATAAATTATACATTTCATTATGCATTCATTTCAAATCTCCTTTCAGGAAAGGGACTAAGCTCATTTGTCCCTGAGCTTCTGTTTATCCTAAATGACTGCATCAGACATTATCATGAGCGTCTGGGAGCCCTGACTGTCCGCGGTCGTTTGTCATGTACCAGACCTAATTCCCATAAAGTCCACATTCCTCCTTCTAATACCGCAGTGTGACACTGATCCTTGGATTAGATACAGCAAGTAGGCAGGCAAACTATGTGGAAGCATACACCTAACACTCACATAAATTCTATTAAGATGCTTGTCAAGTTGATGTTCATACCTGAAGCAGGCAGTTTCCATGCTTTTAAAAGCATCAGGGTGATGTTGTTACGCAAATATTTCTCGATACTGTATTTTTTTTCTCATTTATGTACAGCAATACTTCTGCTAGAAATATCTTACTTTTTATGCTTCAGCTCCTTTTATCAATTGGTTTTAACAGCAGCCCACACTGGTCCTACTGGGTCAGGGTTTTATCTGCTCTTCATATTTATGCACATGTAGTCGTTCCTGCCGCTGTGCCGTGTCGGTGGCGTACCGACCGACTGACGTTAGTAATGCCGTGTTCTTGGCCCTCTTCCTGCAGACGAGGCTCTCACGCTGAGGGTCAGTTTGACCCGTGGTGGTGGTGGTAATGTGAGGGCCAGTGAATTGTCCAAAAAGTAGTGTATTCCCTTCACACATGAACACACACGAAATGACAGATTTAGCTGTATACACTTGCACAAGATACACAATCCATAGGTGCACGCATGGTAAATGAAATCACGTAGCTTCACACATGCACACGCAGAGAAACACACATTTGCGTCCATGTCAATACACAATGCCAGTAGAACGCTTGGACGCGTTCTCCACCCCATATGGGCCTCCATGACCATCTGTCCTGCTGTCTATGTGCCAGGCGCTGCTCGTTGAAACTCTTCCTCTATTGGACCACAGTGCTGCCCCACTGCAGTAGGCCTCAGCATTTTAGCCCTTTTTACATGAACTGTGGTAACCCAACATGAACACTAGACACACTTCAACGAACCACATCCCAGAGGAGCAACTCCCAGGTGTTTTGAGCCGTTTCCGCTACAGTGCTATTGCAAGAGGTCAAAAGAATCCACACTGAACTATCCGTGAGAATACTTTCCTGATCAAGGTGGTGCAAATGTTTTTAAAATATAATCCGACTCAACATGTGAAAACTATTTTATTTTCTCATTTTATTAGACATTTTGTGGAAATCATTACTTGTAAAATACAATTTGGCGAAACAATAATAAAATATGATCTGCCAACACAATGTAAAG
The DNA here is from genome assembly GCF_963691815.1 of Echiichthys vipera. Lineage (NCBI taxonomy): Eukaryota > Metazoa > Chordata > Actinopteri > Perciformes > Trachinidae > Echiichthys > Echiichthys vipera. The sequence goes on from NC_139841.1 coordinate 23,601,729, forward strand.
ACAGAGAAAGCCTTTAACTGATTAATATTACAGGAAAAAACAGCAATATTTTATGTATTTCTTATAGTCAACAAATAAACACTACAGCAACAAATGTGTATTCATCCAGCACTGAAAGTAGTCCCTATGAAATGCACTATGTACTCCTGTTTGGGTAACTTTTTGTATTAAGTGCCCAGTTGTTTTCATAAAATGTAACAATTTATTTAATTATACTTTATATTTGATCTATATTTAAAGATTACGTCGGAAGAAAAGAGTCTGGAGCTGAAAGCAACAGAGGTATGGAAGTGAGAAAGCATTATAAGACATTGTAGGTTTCGGTCTTTTCATGGGATTTGTTGACAGTCAGACAAATTACCACCCACATGCAGTGCTGTAAATGCATAAATGCATGCTTTCTTTCCTGAAAACATTTTATTTAAAAAACAACAGCCCATATGTTATCCTCTTTTGAAAAGAGAGAAACAAAATATAGAAATAAAATATGCATTATAGTTGTGATAGTCAGTCAACATGCAAATGCTCAGAGAAGCACTGTGGCCACATCTCTCCTGTACGTCTGCTCTGTTCAGTCTGTAACTGTAAATTACTTTGTTCTGGCACCTCTTCCACATATGTTTGTCTCACAGGTGTTGTTCCTCTTTCTAAATATGTACTGGTGCTACACCAGTATGACTCACCCTCCCAACCCTGAGACTGTGGAGCAGAAGCCCCCAGGGGAGCCAGTCTGTTAGGAAGGCTGTTCCAAGGAGCTGATAGGCTCACCTTAGAGGTGTGATGCTATCCTTAGAAATGTCACCTCATCCAAAAAAAAAGAAACCTTTTCACTGTTTGGCAGTGCCTCCTCAGATAGAAAAACAAGCCAGAAAACCCAAGGTTATTTTTGAGTTATTTGTTCTCTGCCTCACTCCTTTGATCACATGTCACTTTCTTGTGGAAATTACAAACAGATTCCTCATGGAATAGAACAACAGAGGCAATATTGATGGAGGGATCGTGAGAGGCAGGGAAAGTTTTGTGTTTACTATGACCTCATGGGCCCTGTTCTTTAAAAATACATTTTGACATAAAACTGACTAAATCTGCTAAACATCCAGCAAGGAAACTGTATATTATTTTCTATTCTCCCATCCATCCATCCATCCATCCATCCATCCATCCATCCATCCATCCCAGCTTGTCCTTTGCAGGGTCACAGGGAGCTGGAACCTTTCCCAGCTGGCGGTGGGCAAACTTTCAAATGTTTAATGTAGCTGAGACACAATAGCATCTGCATCTAAAATGTGCTACCTACACAAAAAATTATTCATTTTATAACACACACACACACACACACACACACACACACACACACACACACACACACACACACACACACACACACACACACACACACACACACACACACACACACACACACACACACACACACACACACACACACACACACACACACACACACACACGCACTTAAGGCAATTAAAGGTTGGCCATTTATGCAATGAGAAGACAAATGTAATCAATAAGCATTAGACAATTAATACAATTTTACAAATGAAAGTCCTGTCAAACCTAGCAACATGTTCTTTTGTGGGCTGAAGTGTTGGCGATGAATGTCTTGGCGATGCTTTATTCTACAAGCATCTGTCCTCATTTACATATTGCTTGTTGCATAGTGCCCATAAGGTTTTCAGTTCAGTTAAGTTCAGCTTTATTGTCCCACTAGGGGAAATAAGATTTGCATCAACAGTAAGCCAAGCAGTCCACAATTAAAACAAAACATTAACAATACAAATCAGACAATACGAGATACTCCCACCAGTTCTGTTGTAAAGTGCAGAAGAGGAGGAACATAAAGTGCAAAATCAACAGATGGTAGAATATGATCGAATCTCAGTACAGTAGTCATTTGATGGAGTTCAGCAGAGCCATAGCTATTGGAACAAGGGTTCCCGAAATCTCTTCGTTCTTCAGGCAGGCACCCTGAAACGCCAGCTCAAACTCCCCCTACAATGGGTGATCAGAACAGTCCAGAATGGCATTGGCCTTCCTGATAACCTGTTGATGGTAGATGTCAATAAGCTAGGCCTGACTTACCCCAATCATTTTACTTGCTCCTCAGCCACAAGTCTGTTTTTTGTTGGACAGAAAGTTTACAGCATCATGCAATCATACACAAGGTTAGGAATGCCTCAATGCAACACTGACAAGTGTCACTGTGGTTGTACAAACATTCAAATTCTTTTGTACTTTAAACTGCTTATGTAAGCGGATCAGTTCCAAAATTGAATGGGTTTTTCTTTGGCCCATGGTGACAGACAATAAACAAACAACAGACAGACAAACTGAGCCGGACTTAACCTCCTTGGCTGAGGTAAAATATTCATCTGTGAAAACGTTTTGCATTTTCGACCCGCACAGGATCAACTACACATTTGACAAAGACAAGTTTGCTGTCCTCTGCAGAGAATACCCTTCTGCCTTAAAGTTGTGCTGTAGAGGATTCATCTTCCAGCAAGGCAATGACCTCAACTCGCATCAAAGATAAGTCGGGTCTGTTTGAAGTCCAAGAAACAGCAAGCAGCGCTGCCTTGGAGGCTTTCCCTCCACAGTCACCAAACAACCTCTCACTCCCTTTCTCATACATCATGCTGTGTCATTCAGAACATACTTCAAAGATAATTGAATGAGAATCTGAAAATATGATCCGTAAAGATTGATGTCATCTAGTTTGCTGCAAGTCCCTAGAACCATCCCATAGATCAGTGCACAGAGAGATTTTTACCTTCTTCACGATGGAATTCTGGTTCAGTGCCAACGTAAGTCACACACTGATGACCTTACCCTCATCAACAAGATAGTGATATGCCTCATTTGGGACAGCGTCCTCTAAGAGGAGTCAACACACAGTTTTCCAGCACAGCACCGTGGCTCTAAAATTTCTTCTACTTCAAACTTGGTAACTCAAGAAGGCATTATGGAGGTTACAGTACAGTGAGGCCAGCAAAACTACATCATCATTGCTTCATCAAACAGCAGAGAGATAAAGTCACCAAACTGGACACAGTCACACTCCTACATCAATGAAAAATCAAAATCACAACAGGTAGCTTTTACTTAATGAATTTCAGCAACTTGTAAGGGCCGTGGACAAGACAAAGCCAATAATACTCAATTAATTTAAATCAATACATCCAACGTTCTCCAACCAAACAACAGAATATGGCGATTGCTGATGACTCCAAAAGGCTTATAAGATCATTGTGAAACATTGTGGCAATTTGAAACATGTGACTGCGGTGGGAGTTAAACTTTTGTGACTGTTCTGACTACTTAAGTTTAGGCAACAAAACTACATAGTTAGGTTTAGACAACAAAAAGACTTTGGGACAAGATCATGCTTTGGCTTAAATTGAGTCAATGACGCATGAGAAATACGAGAAATATGATGGGAATCGATTCATATGATGTCTAACGAAATACGACATTCTATTTAACACCTTAAGGCAGTGACCAGAAGTGGACTGCAACGATTAGACCAGGCAACAAAAGGTGATAGTTATGGTTAAGTATCAAAAAACTTGGTTAGGATTAGAAAAAATGTTGTGGATTGGCTAAGTGCTGGAACACAAACACCAGTCTCCCAGGTGAAAGTCCTGTGTTATGCTGTGTTACACTGTCGTATACTATGTTGCCTGATTTACTTCTTTGCCCCTGTGGCTCACCTTACTTGCTCTTTTGGTCCTGTAATAATGAAGATATCCTAACATCTAACGTAAGGTCTTTTCTTTGGGTGAGTACATACATCCTGTTTCGTGCAACTTAACTGGAGTTCATCTGCGGTGAATTGATTTTAATCGATTGAGCATGACTTAGAAAGGCACATGGCTATAAACATAATAGCTCCCACTACTATATTAAGGAAAACAAGGCACACAAACTCAAAGAAATGTCTCCTTAGCTCCAAGATTATTTTGATGTGCTGCATAAATTCAGTGTATAAGACTCTCAGGAGCACGGTGAGCTGCACAGTTGCTTAGCAGACCAGACCATCTGGCCAAAATCACAACAGGGAAGGCTTTGGTCAGAGAAGTAACCAAGAATTGAGAAAAATCTAACATGAGGCGTCATATAAATTGTCTTCATTTGGTGAAAAGTACTGTCCTCTTCAGTACAGAGAGTGCTGCTTAGGACAGTTTGGGGGGATGATATATACATGATGATATACCTCTCAGAAGCAGAGACTACTAGACTTGTAGGTATAGAAGGAACAATGAACAGGGCCTAATTCAGAAGATACATTTGAAAACTGTGTTCCAGAGCACACAAGCCCAGATAATGCTGGAAAGGCTTCTGAAAAAGTCCCTGAATGTCCTTGAGTTGTCCAGCCAAAGCTTGGACTTAAATCTATGATCTGAAGATCACAGTTCAATGATTTGCCTCATCCATCTGTGAGCGGGTAAAAAATGGGGACAGTATGTCCAAAATCAGGTGGGCAAAGCTATTAGAGGAGGAGAAATCACTGCTACTACAGTACTGCCAAATTTTAGGCAATGTATTGTTACTCCGTAATGGTTTTGGATGTGTAAATAAGCCACTGATTCCTAAAAAAATGCTCTATTGACTTAAAAAGTGCTTAATTTCAGTGTTGTGTTCACAAGTTGTTTCCACTGCCACTATGGCCAAATTAATCTGTTATTGCAGGTTTAAAGGTTGAATATGTAGAATCCTTATTAAAAGATATATTAAAAAAAAAATATTCTCCTATGGGGCATTTTTAGGGGTACAGAATGAAAGTATAGCTTTTCCTTAAAAATATATATTTAGTCTGAATTAATATTTTTTAAAAAGTTGATGCGTTTGACAATGACTTTCTGTCACATTTTGTTTTGTTTTGTTTTTGTTGGCATTGCTGGTTGCCAGTGTTGATGTTGTTCCGTGCAGCTACTGTAGGCTGGCACTGGGTGAAATGGCGTTTGCCAATCCTGCAGCTGCTTTGTTATTTGTCCCAGCAGCTGAGTAGCTGAGACGGGCAAAAACAAGGTTAATATAGGCCAAGCATTCATTTGATGGACTGAGATAAAGGTGTGGCATGCTGAAATGGCTATGTTTCTCCTTGATCGTTAAGCTAACTTTGATGTTTACTTAGCTGTAACGGCTAACGGTAACTGTCAGTCTAACTTCTCGGCAATACTTTTTATGGTGCGATTTGTCGGAGGGGATGGGTTGACACACTCTGCAACAAACCTGGCAACCCGACTGCTGGAATTATTTTTTGTTGTTGCAACTATGATCTTGAGACACTAGATGGCGGTGTCCTGCTCATTCTACATATTCCACCTTTAAGAATGAAATTTCATACCACCAAAAATATTTTTTGACCCTTTGATATCTTTTGCCTCATTGTTGAAGTACTGTAGACCTTTGTTCATTTGCGCTGTGTTAGATAGCCTATGTTAGCCTGGCTTTTAGCCTGCAGTCTTGTCCATGTTTGTGTCTTGTCACTGCCTGTAGTGAGTTACAGAGGAACTGTGACAAGAAAAGATAGAAGCCAGACATGTTCTGTCTTCAGAGAAGCGTGAGAGATCAACAAATCTCAGACCCACTTACTCACTTGATTCAGACATGTTTCCTATATAGTCATGTTCAGACAAGGTACTCTGCTTTGATACCTGTCATAGTTCTGCATATCACAGAAAGCAGGGAAGTATATAGGAACTAGAGCAAAGGAGGGGAAAAAAGGAGAGTTACAGCAGCAGCCTCTAGAATAGGCATTGTTGTGGCTCTTATCTAACAGGAGCTAACTGGCTAATTCCAGTAGCAGTTGTTGAGCTAACTGGTTTGTGAAATCATGTTTTCATCAATCTTTACACACCTAAACTAAAAGCCGTGTTTTTTAAGGAAAGGAATTAGGGTGAAGGGTGGATCTTGGGATTAGGATGATGGCTGAAGGAAGCTTGTGAGGGAGGCTTCAGACACTACTCAGGGCTGATAAAAAAGATGCCAGAAGATCCTCATTCAATGATTTAATGTTATAACAATTATTTGTTGGATGATACAAATTTATATCAAATAAAATCTTATATTACTTGTAATTTGTGTCTGAAACCCAATTTAAGGCATTTTGCATGTTGGGAATTAGAGTCAAAACCATCTTTTTGAAAAATGCAATGATGCTGCAGTGGATCAAAAGTGCAGGAGACAAGAGTGTTAGCTTGTATCTTTTTTAAGCTTCTATAAATCTTTTGCAATGGCTACTAAAATATGAAAGATTTTGTGGCCACGACGTGCACGCAAGCACAAGCAAAAACGATGCCTCTGACGTCGTCTATGCAACTTCTGCTCCTCCCTCCAGCAGCAGAGGCGCAGGATGAATTTTGCATTAAGTCCTCACTAAAGAGAAATGGTAGATAAGTGAATATATTTTGAAAAAATGTGCACAAATCACTTTTAACTGAGGGCCATGCATGTCGATTTAAGTGGCTTAGACAACACAGTCTTTAAATGTAATAAGAGATTTATCAGCATGGATTTGTTTATTTGACTGAGCTGGTGTTTGTAGCTGAACTGCAGGAGAGAGTAATCAATATTAATGGTCGGGTCAGGAGGTTGAGTCTCAGACCGATGTGGAAAATTAAGTTATGTCAGGTCACAACCTTGTGACATCTTGTCAATGCTGGAAAGCCGGATTTGCTTAGTCTTGTAAACTGGCTGGTTTTTGTCACTGCTCAGCTAATCCAGAGGAGAGCGTAGCATCTGACACCTCAGTTAATTTGTTGCAACTTGCCTTTTTGGCTACATTTATATAATACATTTAAAACCTGTTGGTTTCAGGAAAAAGCAAGCATTAAACATGTTTTTCGATCTCCCTCTGAAGTGTTACTCACAAATTTTAGTCAGCATTAAGCAAGCAAATTACAGTATAACCAAGGTGTTGGCATGTGGTCAATCCCAATCTGTTTAATGAAATTTCACATCCATTTTCTGCTAATGGAGGTTCATTTGCACCCAGCGAGGCCTTTTATAAGAGGCGCAAATGTCACATCCTCAGGGGACTCTCAGACCTCGTACAGTAGGTCAATTCATAATTCATATTAACCAGTAATCATTATAATCCCATTAAAACATCAGTCTGTGTGTGAAATAAATAATAAACGAGGGTTGCTTTGTCAGTAACCATGTTGTGTAAAGCATCGCTGTGCACCTTGAAGTAATATGTATTGTTATTTTACACTGAAGTGTATTAGTTTGGCCAGAGTAGGATAAGCACACTTTATTGAAGTGAAGTCAGACCACTGAGACAGCTTATATAATACTAGGAACATGTAAACATTCACTAAATGGAGCAGTTAGCTGTTGTTCCCGTGCTGTGACATTTACAATTTTCTGCTGGGAAGAAAGTCTATTAGCTGATTAACCTGTTAGTTGAACTCTATTCTCTCAGATAGTTTTTTTTTCTTTCCTGTTCTGCTTTCTCTCGAGAGAGAGTCCTCGAGCTGCTCTGCCATGACAACTGTGAAGGATTGAATGGAGGCACAAATATGGCAGTTTAAAACTGCAGCTCACATGCTCAACAAACTGTCAGTGTTACAGGAGAGGGCAGAACCCAAACAAAGACACCAGACTCAAGAAGATCATGATGTCAAACTTTACTCAGGAGCACATAGGCAAAGGTGATCAAGCATCGCGTGCTACTGACTAACAGCGATAAACACTGCAAAGGGATAGAGTGCGTGGCTCAACAATTCAGGCAGGTTTAAATGCACTGGCTGATGATGACATAATGAGGAACAACTCCTGCTGCGGCCAGCATGTCAGAAGAGCTGTTGAGGTGATGAGCATCAGGTGTGCAGAGCAGGGGAACACACTGAACATGCCTGATGAACAGGTGGCGCGTAATTCTATACTACATTGTCTACAATAGTATATAATATGTACTATATGATTGTCGTAAACTGTTAGCATACTAGACATTATCATATGATCAAAATGAGGGGTGCCAGCAGTGATGTTCATCATCAGTTTCTCTCATCGGTTAAACCAATGACTGGAATTCTCCGTCCACACTCCAGGATGTATTTAATAGAGATGAGCTGGATACTCGGCTGAAACGAGTATCCAGCACAAAAGCACTTTTGCCGAGTACGAGTATAATCCGAGTAATACGCGTCACTATCCGTGCTCGGATTGAATGAAAATTCTCCTTAGCCGACTGTGTCTGCCTGCTGTGATATGCTTGACACAGCGCCCGATACGGATAATTCATATGGTAAACGGATACAGATACAGATAAAGCTGTACTCGCTCATCCCTAATATTTAGGGTCTCACAGAACACTGCTGTCTGCAAAGCCGCCTGCCATTTTGCCTCCTTCTCTACGCATGCCGGACTGTTATCTCCTCCGTCGTCTGCATGTTTGTTGTTGTCATAAACTTTTTTTAAAACACTTTATTGGAATAACTTTTTAATCCGAACAACACCCTCTAGACTGAGGATGTTTTGCTCAATGTCCATTCCAACGCAAAGAACGCATGAAAGCATGAGGGCAGTGATGTTTAGGACGTTCAGGACGTTTAGGACGTTTAGGACGTTTAGAAAGGTGATAATGAATGTCTCTACGCACGGAATGGGAGTATAAATGAGCCTTAAGAGATCTTTGAATGAATGTGTGCCTAAAGAGAGTCTCCTCTAAGCTTAACCTGTTTATTCGCACATCCAGCATTTACAAAGCAACATAATTCATTTGGAGTCATGTTTCTTGCCACCCGGCGAATTAAAGTCCAATATTCTGTCACTTTTAGCTTTTTTTTGGTCTCCACCAACTCCAGAGGGAAACATCTGGCTTGATAAAGGCTGGGAAACAGTTCACAGCTAGCAGCTACCTGTGTCTGTCTGTCTTTGGTGCTTAGCAGGGAGTTTACAGTGGGCTCATCATGAAGCAAATCCGTTTATATTGTCATGTTATCAATCGTTACATTGCTATTCTTAAAATACTGATGATAGCCTCTTTAACCAAGTGCCTAAACATAAGCATTAAAATGTTTATCATTAAAGAGCAGGCTTGAGGAGGGATGTTGCAGGGAAGACAAATAAAATACGTTTTCTAAAACATGATTAGATTGAAAATGTCATCTAGGTTGCACTATTTTTCTTTCTTATGCCGTTTTGAACTGGAAGCATATGGATGTAATTATAAAGGTTTAAAGAGGTTATTTTTACCTACTGCAGATATTCAAAACAATAACCTTGCTGTTTAGCATAAGGGTCAACAGGCCATAAGAATAAAAGAAGTGTTATTGTAAGTGTGCCGTGAAAAACATTTTAATTAGTCTATTTAATTACAGAAAAATAATCATGTTTACATAGTGCAGCCATTCGATTAGTATGTGCATGAATTAACATTTTAATTGCTGTAATATATTTGTAGTACCGGATTATTCTATAGAACCTAATCAGTCACAAATTAAACATGAATTATGTAAGATGTTACCTGAATAAATGTGAAAAGAAGAGTGAATGCATGTACCGCCATACAAAATGGATTTTAATAATGCATATTCACAGTGGCAGCTTCTTGAAAAATGCGACTAGGATTTTTGAAATCGGGTCTAATTGCAGCTCTCTGCTAACTGAGATCATGAGATGTGTGATTGATTTCCAGCCACAGAGAGACAGATTCTAAAAACACAATCGCAACATTCAATTTGTAGGAGCAAGAAGCACCAAAGAGACAAATATTTGCCGTTGTAGGTGCTGAATCATTGATGGTATTTGTCTTTCTTCTCCCCTGTTGCTTGAATTGATGCGCGCTCGACTGCTGGTGTGATTTTCAATTACATGAACCTTTGTGGTGTGGGATTTCTTTTCACATTACACAGCAGCTCCTGCTGTCATAAAGAGCAGGACTCCATACAGGATGAATAACCAGCACTCCCTATTGTCCCGTTTCTATTCAGCAGCATAAATTATTAGGTCAACCTTGACACATCCTCATTACAACATAGGCTTGAGAACAAAGTATCTGAATGATTTTAATTTAATGGATCAATACTTAAAACATGAGACCATGTTTAAAATTATAAGTTTTGGACAGTATACAGTAACAATAGTGATAATTTGGGCAAGGGGTGAAAGGCAGATTGAAGTGACCACGAGCGGAAATCCCAGTTCAGACTAAAGATTCAAGGCTTGACTAGTTGAAACGTGTAACTACGTGCAATGTACAGGACTGTAATGTTACAAAACAACAATGCGACTAGACGAGACTGGGTATCATCTCCATAACAATGACTCTCCGTACTTCCCTTTTAACTTCTCAGGCTTCTTATTGAAGCTTGATAGAATCTGTAGCATCTTAAATCATAAATGAGGACAGCAAAAACGTGACAATGCAGTTTTATATCCCTGAATCCCTGCTTTGTCCTCGACTCGGCGCTCCCTTTAGCTCTTCTTCTTTCTCTTGCGCACGCTCATTGAGTCTGACCGGCCATCAATTTGCAAGTAACTTGACCAGCGGACTTTGCTATAAGGTAATTGGTTGTTGAAACAGGTGACACCATCAGACAGTTTGAGTCAAGATGAGACGGGCTGGTTCACACCGCTGCAACGCTTACCTCTCGTTGAGAATCTTTGATCAAAACTGGGCTTGAGGCCCCTGGGCTCATGTCTTTTGGAGAACCCCCTTCTCCTATATTGGTGTTTCCTGGTTCGAATCCCGGCTGGGGTCCTTCTGTGTCACACAGAAAATTAAAGCAGATAAAGAAGGATTACTTTATTAATCCCGCAACGGGAAATTCGATTTTTCACTCTATTATTATTCATGTTACACACACACAGACCCGAAATATATGATGTCAGAGCGAGGGGGCTGGACCGGCGCCCCGAGCAGTTGGGGGTTCAACAGCACTTGGCAGTGCCCAGGAGATGAACTGGCAACTCTCCAGCCACCAGTCCACGCTCCATTCATGGTCCCACCAGGGCCGGGTCACCGTAAATGTAGAGGAAATGCATAAGATAAAATATGTATGACTCTATATGACAGAAACGAGAAGCAAGATTAAATTATTGCACAAAAAAAGAAGAAGAAGAAGTTTGAAAATGGAGCTCTAGAGGCCATTTTGCCAATTTGATCATTTTCATGTACTTTGTGGGTAGTGTCTTCATGGTTTAATGCACTTACTGTAAGTCACTTTGGATAAAAGTATGTAATGTAATAAGTTATTAAATCAGTAATGTAACTGGATTGTGGATTGTCTTTCTGTAATGATTTTATGGAATGGATGGCAGAGCAAGTAAAACATGTCTGTGTTTGACTGATGGTTACAAAACTTCAATGACTACTAGAGGTTGGCGCTCCTTTAAAGTGTTTGCGCTTATCACATCCTGGCTCATTTTCCACCCCCTGAGCATCATATATTACAAAAATGTCAGAGTCAAAGCCCCAGTGGAGTTTGTACAGCAGCTGAAGCAACTCACTTCAAGACAAACGCTCAAAATGTCTTGCTCTCTATTTGCTCTTCTTCTTTTCTTCTCTGTCTGTCTGCTTTGCACTGACTCATGCGTGGCACATATTTTCACAACACTTTTACACACCTCTCACAGTCACACCTAACGGATGAGGTGTCGGATTCTGTTTTATTTTCTACACTGAAGTTGCAAGTGTTAGCGTTGGCCGTGGTGTAAGTTCCCACTACTGTGCAAGGCAGACGGAAGGAGAATCCACATTGTGTGTTTTCGGTAAATACAAGCAAATAGTCGGTTAATGATGAGAAACGAGAGTGCGTGACACAACTGAACAACAAAACAGCATTAGTTATTCATGGATCCATAGCATTTTTATTTATTTATTTCGTTTCAGTATGACTGGAGGTTCAAAGACCTCTGATTTGAAGCACTTCTTTAGTAGCGCTTACTCTTTTCAGCTCGGCTTCTGAACAGTCTCATCTCTGACAGTCTGACAGCGGTGCAGACAGTTTGCTCATTAGTGCCCTTATCAAGAGAAAAGCCAACAGTGCTGATGACATTATTCAAATAAGATAAGCAAACATTTGAAATAATGCGTTTCAAGTGACTGAAAATAAAATGCAAATGTGGTGCATTCACAGCACCGATTCCATCCCACATTATAAAGGTCTTAGTATTCTTAAAGGTAGTGTGCCTTGAGTGCTCGTTTAAACTTGGAAGTAGCAGATTGACAAAACAATTACAAAACAAGATCACACGATCAATTTACATGGTTCTTCCAAACCATCCAGGAGCGTTGCTTCCTCAGCAGAAGGGTTGTGCTCAGTTGTCATGGAGATGGTGGTTATTATCAGTGACCTAAATATGGAATTTCAGTGCGTGACTGGCATCCTCGATCTTTCACTGGCTGTCCGCTGATCTCCTGGTGCCTGCCGGGTTATCTAATGGCTATTGACCTGACGTTATGCTCCAGATAATTTAGGACTTCTTGGGGCAACAACAAACATTTTCACCATTAGCATCAGTAAGAGCCTGCTCGCCCTGATATCAAGAGCTAAAATAGTTAAAAAGCAAACTGACCACCTGGACTCCTGGGACTTTCGCAGCAGCTCTTGTTTGCAGGCAATGAGTACAGCAGCATAGATGCAAGAAGATGAAAAGCGGTCAATGAAACAAAATATAACTAGAGACCATGCCGCCACGCCAAAATGGGCCAGGGGTGTAGAGCGGTAGGGCAATGACCCCTGAAATATATATAAACTGCCTCTGTGGTAGTTTATGCTAGAGTAGATGTCTCCACATTCTTGCCCAGACCGCATACATCTCTGAAATTGGCCTTCATTTTATCTCAACCACACACCTGTAAAGTTTCGGGACTATATCTTGCAGTCTGGATGCAATTGCAGTGACAAAGTCTGGCAGCAGACATATAGACAGACTTAAACACCTGGCAAAATACTGAAACCTGCCTCTGATGTAGTTCTCACTGGAGCAGGTGTCACATTTTTCCATGATCACTCACACACACACACACACACACACACACACACACAGTCGAGGCTGGTAAATGCGTGTTCCCACTACACATACATTCATCAGACAGTTCCCCAGATTTTACTCTTATGTTATTAAATGCGCTGAGGTACACATAAAGATAAATGAAGTGAGACAGGGCTCAATAAATGTCTGCTGCACAGCCGGTCCGATACTGCGCCCTTCATCACAGAACTATGGCTGACATCACACGACTCGGACCAAATACACAACAACTGTATCGGTTTACTCAGTGTGTGTGTGTGTGTGTGTGTGTGTGTGTAAGTACGTGTGCAAGAGGTTGTCTGTGTTTGTGTCTTTGATCCTCTCCTTCACCCACCACACTGATTAGGGCTGAAATTGGGTGGTGTGGTTCAGGCACATAAGAACACCTGTGTGTGTGTGTGTGCGTGTGTGTGTCTCTTGTGGGGAGCTTATGGGTTGTCATTGAGAGCAATGTGAGTGAATCTTTGTCTGGCCTTGACTGGTCTCTGCACCTAAGCCATCCTCAGACGCCCTTCATCATATCTCTGTACGGCAGCAGCTCCCCTCACACAATGACAGGCTCGCATGGATCTACGCTTCTGGGAGAAACACAAATGGAGTGTGAGAAAAGTGGAAAGGCAGGAAAAAAAGATGGAGAGGAAGACAATGGGTGAGACCAGACAGGTAAAGAAAAAAAGATAGAGTAGGGAGACAGATATTCAATTCAAGGTAGAGTTCATAATAGTGTCATATGATAGAAAATACATAAATTGTACTGTTACTATGCTTTGAAGTAATAGGTTAACATTTTGTGAAATATGCTTATTCATTTGCTCGGTAAGATGAGAAGATCCACACCACTCTTACATCTGTATGCTAAATGTCAAAGCGAGGAGGCCATTAGCTTAGCATTTAGACTGGAAGCAGGGTGGAAAGGCAAGCCTGGCTCTGCCCAAAGGTAAAAAACATAAAGCTATCTAATTACACATTATATCTTTGGACAGAGCCTAGAGGACAGGCTAGCTGTTTCCAATACCTTCCCTTGCTTCCAGTCATTATGCTAAGCGAAGCAGATTTCCTGCTGGCTCTAGGTTAATGGTGGTATCAATCTCATCATCTCACACTTGCCAAGAAAGCAAATAAGCATATTTCACAAAATGTTAATCTACCCCTGTAAAGGTGGTGTGACTTACAGACAATTGCAACTAAGAAATCCACAAGTAATGGCGTGCTCAATGCGGTTAATGATAAATTGCACTTCAGCCAAAAAAATGTCTGCGCAGAGGGTTATTGTAATCTATTTTAGCACAAAACCAAAAGAAGAAGATATTCGCAAATAGCTGTCAAAGTCAAATCCATCGATCTACTGCACAATGAATTTGCTCTGATGACAATGATATTGAGATGATAAAGTGATCTAGTTATATAGAAAGCCTCGAGCTGGCTTTTTCAGCATATCACTGCTCTCCCTTTGGACCACAATCCGCCAGTCTGTCAATCTACTGCTCATCATGGATTCTCTGATGGAGGGCTGTGTGGTTGGCGAGACAAGACGCTCTGCTTCCAATGAAGTGGGGTCAGATGAGTGATGACAAACATCAAGGAAATAAATGTGTGGCATTCTTTCATACCAGGATCTCTACCAATCAGCCTGCAGTCAGACATGGCTGTGTTTACATTTGTGTGTGTGTGTGTGTGTGTGTGTGTGTGTGCAGGCATTCATTGAGCTAGTCATTTGATGCTATTTCCTAAAGTGCCTTCCTTGTGATTACCAAGCTCCTCTGCTCTCGTCTCAGATCCTCAGACCAGCTGCTCCTGGCTGTCCCTTGATAAGACTAAGGGGTGAGGGCAATCGTTTATTTGCGGTAGCTGTCCCAAAACTTTGAAGCTGTTTACCATTTTTAATTAAGTGTTCCCAGAGATCAGATACTTTTAAGGCCAAACTTAAGAAGCACATGTTCTCTCAGGCCTTTGAGTGTCCTTAAGTTTTATGTCTCATTTTTTGCTCTTCTCTGTTTTATATTTTACATCTGTTTATTTACTTATTTATTTGTGCTTGGATTGCAATGCTATCGCCACTGCTTTTTTTTACTATGTTATGCTATTCACAGAACTTTGGTCAACTTGATTTTACAAATTTAATCTTGCAAACTTGACACAGAGCTTTTCTCTGCTTTCTGTTTTCCCTCTAAATAAGCATTTGACATATTTAGGCTATATTTTTACAGATGAGCTGGGCATGTGATTAAAGACACCACTGTCAGGGTAATGGCAACTGTGAACGCATCATGGAGGCACTGGCTATGGCAGACGGCATTCAGACCACACCACAGTCACACCATTCCAGCCCATGGACACCTGCACTGTTGGTTTTGAGGACTCATCAAACAGCAACTTAAACTAAACTGAAGTAGAACAAAGGAGCTCGCCATTCAAGAGAGTCGAGACCAGCGCTGACGGAGTTCTAGTGAAGAGACAAGCTAACAGCTAATCCAGCAACAGGCCTGGTAATTGGTAAGTGAACCTGCCTAAAGCTACTCTCTCTGG
Organism: Echiichthys vipera; assembly: GCF_963691815.1. Lineage (NCBI taxonomy): Eukaryota > Metazoa > Chordata > Actinopteri > Perciformes > Trachinidae > Echiichthys > Echiichthys vipera. Next base: position 23,617,260 of record NC_139841.1, read on the forward strand.
TGTTTGTAAGCAGTCCTTATGTGTGTTTTCCTCGTTTTCAACCTCTTTATCTCACTACAGGTTACAGTAGCACTCACTAAATAGTTTTAAACCCCTAGACTAAACTAGTTCATAAAACTAAATAATTCTTGAATCTAAACCAAAAGCTAGTAGGCTCATACAAAATGGGTCGTTTTGTTCTTTTTAATTTACAAACGAGCAAATTATCGAATTTAACCACTGCATTTGCAGAAGCTCTCAAACATCTTTATATTAAGTGATTCATTGGATTAAATTACTTTTTTACAATTCTCTGGAGCTAGGTGTTGTGAAGTTTGTTACTAAATTGTAATGTTGCTTGATGTTGAGTACACTTATTGGCTGCATCACGTTCTTGCCAACAATCACGAAAAAGCACATCCTCCCATATAAAATACTGAAATAATCACATTGATTAATGTGCAGGTAATTAATCAGGCATTGAAACCCCAATGGCTGGAATACCAACTGGGCAAAATGAGTAAAATAGGCAGTCTGGTACACAAAACCTCAGGTTAGCGATCAATAGTTTTTATGTAATTTCATAATAACAAGTGTCCATGTCTTGTTGATGGTCCCTGTGTCCTGGGGTACCCTACCAGGTTAACCAGTCCATGGCAAACCCACTCATATTTAATTTAAAACAACAACGAATCTGGTTGAATTTCAGCCTGATTCTAAAATTAGCCAGGGCGATCAGACCTTGCTTAATTCATGTCTGCTCCACAGTCTTGCCTACTTCCCAGACTGTAGCAAATGTTTTGGCGAGTAATAATATCATAACTGAAAAAATGATGGCCAGAACAGCTGTAGAAAAATAATACCCAAGCTTATTGTCCTGTAAGACTGAATCTTTTTTTTTTTTTTACCAATAAATACTTAGTAGGCTTCAGAGGTAGATAGGACTACTGGTACAGACAACTTAGCATTTGTAGTTGTAGCCATGAGCTAAAGTTATTACACTATAACTTGCGTATCTCCCTGCATGGCAATAGATGTCTGCCAACAGTTCTCTGCCTTGAGCTAATGAGCTCCCACCAGAGTCAGTGTGATCAACATTAAGACATAAAGGGGCTGAATGACAATGCTCTCTGCTGCAGTATAAGCTCTCCTCTCTGTCTTAACTTTCTTCTCGTTCTCGATTCAGCTTACCACTGATACTCCCTCCTTCCTCCTGCTGTTTTCTCATCCTCCCTTTTTTGGTTAGCTCTTAATCAGCAAGCGTTGTTTGCCTGTTACACTCCGTCTTTGTCATGTGATTCATTTGATGTAGTTAGGCACAATGAGATTCCGATGCTACATCTGGGTCAACTTTCTGTCTGAAAATTAATTTTGCATGAACCTATTTCTAGGGCTTCCCAACACACTGGAACACGCACGCAAGCACATGTTAAGACACGCAAGCTGCACACACACCTATTCATCATTCGCCCAATCCTACCATCACCATCCCCAGGAAAATGAAACAAGACAAGTGTGTAGGGTAGCCACACACATTTACACATCCTTTTTTTGCTATTTTACCATGCAGGCAAGGAAAGGGGTGAAATGCATCATGGTTATTATCCTCCAGGAGCAGAGTAATCTGCTGAGAAGGGGGAAGCGGACGATTTGGATGTGAAGATAATTAAATCCTGGCCTGTGAGAGGACTAATGATGAGATTTTCTCAAAGCTGCTCTACCTTATCGTTTTCATCTGAGCCATGAAAACAGCACTGACTGCGAATCACGCTTGTGCTTTTCTTCATCACTCAGCAGTTCAGCCCCTGAGGAGCTCTTCTGAGACCAGGGAAAGATATAGATAACCTGGCATGAACCTGATGCTCTGTCCCTGAGCCAAGGATTAAGATGGAGCAGCTAGAACTACTCCACTCAAATCAGACTCCAGGATTCACTGTGATTACGTGAGGCTTTGATGGCTTGTCCATTTGACAGTTCCCTTAAGATCGGGACAGGGGTGGGAGAAGGGATGTTGCAAAAAAAAAAAATCTGCATATAAGGCTATTTTTGTACTGGAGGTACTTTTTCAAAGTTGTTTTATTGTGTCCGCACCGCAAGAATAGGAAACAATCCTAATTATTAGAACATCGTTTTGAGGAAATAGGTACAGGAAATAGGTACAGAGTATAGAGTAGGTACTCTCCCGGAGGAACCTTGAGTGATGTAAGTGTATGTTAATTGGTTGAACACATGAGCCAATGCAGCACTGGTAACTGCCATTTAAATTGGTCAAATTTAACCTCCACACTCTTGTCACAGCGTAGGAAAGTACATTGCCATCACCAGATGAGTGAAAACTTTGTTCAGCTCATTAACCAGTGTAGCATTACAGAATTAGCAAGCTAGCTAACTAGTTGGTTAGCTAGCAAGCCAGTTTGTTCTGAAAACACCTATAGTGTGCATTCGAGAACAGGAAAATCAATACTTGAAAAAGTATGCAATGATAATGCCCTTTGTATTTACTTTTTTTCCTCTTTCTTCTAAATTTGAGCAGCTGCATTTACTCAAGTCTGACATCGTATTTGTTCCCCATACAAATGAGATCCAAAAGAAACCATCCTCTGCACAAGATTTACATCTAATGAGAGGAATACTTTTAGTTTTTGGTATGAAAAGACATTTTTGTTCAAGGTTTTCGTGATACCACAAAGCAGCTTAGATTTTTTTCTTTTAAATGAAAGGCTTATGGATTATGTGACTTGAGGAAAGATTTAAAAAACACCATTTTCTTTTAAATTAACCTTAATAGTAGATTAAAACAAACATGGTACCTCTGCTACACTGACATTTCTTTAGATCAAGATCCAAAGACTCTCAGATAGACTGCTCCAAATCTGTTGTCTTTCAGTGGCTCAGTGGAGCATTGGGATTCATTTTCTTTTATTTCAGCCACAGGGAATGCCTTGTTGCTATTTCCTCATTGTTAGATTGTGCTCAGTTTGGCAATGTGATAGTCTGGGCTATCTATATCTGGTTCCTCAGCGCTATTGATCTGCAGCATTGCCAGGGTGGGGATGCAGTATAGTGGTAATCACAGACTGATATAACCACTGCATTACGTGATTCTTGGGGAAATTGTTTGTGGAAATGTCTTCAGTTTCCCCTACTTTTCCAGCCATTAGATTACACAAGTCTCCCACCAAGAAACAGTTTCTTATGTGGCTCTGAGACTGTACCAAGGCACAACAATGCTTTGAGTCTAGTTTCATCCTCTGAGGACCATGAATATCTGTACAGATGTCATAGAAATCCAGTCCATAATTCTTTGAGATACATCACTTCAGACCAAAGGGATGGGCGAACGACTGAGTGATACTATTATCAAACCACGAATGTGGCTAATAAGAAAAAATGAATCCAAGTCTTATCTTTACCCCATTTCAATGATTAATACCAATGAGGGTTGTGTAACTGAGTCAAATTCATGAGTGATGGTGCTAATAAATGAAAAAAAAAACAATCAATAACTGAGTAAATGAGCAGTATCAGAAAACAAATTCAATAGCAACATTAACTGAGCGATATGAAACTAATTAACCACAAACCTGCAACAATTTGAAAAATGAATTGATCTAGCTGCTGACATCCACTGCTCCATCTCTCAGACTTGAATGTTGACTGAGTAACTCTGTGTTTGAAATGATGTTTAGGATAATACTAAGGCAATTCGAAAGAGCAGCATCGTGCATTGTTTTCTGATTGTTTTACTATTGATTTATCAGTCACGAGTTATAGGGAAAAAAATCACTGTACACAGGTTGGGGTCTTGCATGGCAACAAGTCTTTAAAGCCTATATCTCTTGAAAAAGAGGTTCAGTATGGACAATGGCATTGTTTAAACTCCGCAGCGGAACATTTTAGGCACATTCAAACCTCTGCTCTTGTCTGCATGACTTATTTAAACAATTTCCCCCTGGGATTATAAAAGTAAGTCTGATTCTGATTTAATTTAAGCCATTAATCAGTGCTCTGCTTTCTGCTGTAAAAAAAAAAAAAAAAGAAGTCCTCTGCTGTCTGCTGAAATTAGCAAATAGGTATGGTGCGAAAATTGGCCTTGCAGGGTGGGAGAGTCAGTGCTCAAGCTAATAGCAGGGGATCCTGTATGTCTCTTAATGGGAGGTAATCACCTGCTACACAACACTGATCCATTTATGAGACAGAGGTTCTGATATATATATGTATTTTTTTTTTTGTGCAATCAGAAGTACTATCTATTCTGTGCAGCCAAGAGATTTATGGTTGAGCCTCTGTCTAGTGAGTGGAATGGCATTTCCATTTTGTCACATCGCTTATCAATAGAGCCTTGATAATGATTGGCAACGCTCGAACTGCAACAGGATCAGGAACAGCAGTAAGAAGGATCTGTCATAACACTTAAATGGCACGTCCACCCATGCTTTTCTAACAATAAACAAACCCACCAGAAAAAGAAAGGGAAAACAATATGCAAGCATCAGGTTTCTATGGCATCTAGTGTATTTGTAGGCAACTTGCTGGACAGCTTCAGGACTCAGCCTCGCATCCATCTCGTAGGATGAGAGTTCTTCTTAAAAACTATGTGTATCTTCTTTTTCTATTTTGATCAGAGTTTAAATTACACTGTGGCTTTTGTGGGAATGGGAGGGTACTGTGTACATCCACATGCAAACATTATTTGTGCCTGCCTATATGCCTCTAACACACATTTAAATTCATACAGAGGATATTAAGCATGGAACAAAAGGCAAAAGTACAATTATTCACTAGTGCAACATTTTTCAATCCTGCTCACCTTACCGAGTATTGGGGAAGCAAGACACAGGAACTTGAGTGTTAAGGAGCTGCAGCATTTATTCATGGTCAACTGAAACCTCCTCTGGTCATTTGCTACCACTTGCAAACTGTTAATTTATTCAGCGCTCTGATCGCTGACAGCTGTCTGCCCTGAGCACCTCCACCATCACTCTCTACACCCTACAAACATAGGATTGAAATGCCACATGTGTAACAAAGGACAATATAAATTCATACAGAACAAACCATGAAGTCAGACCAAAAATCCCCTCATGTTTCTTTCAGAGGAGCTGAGGTCCCAATAGTTCCTCTATATTGTCAGCCCTGTTGATGTGCAGATGGTCAAAAACATTTACATTCTTGGATCTTTACTAATAACAGTAAATCTGGCAATATTCAATATGTTGGAGACAGTTCTTCAGACTTTAAACTTTCCTTTTCATTGTGGAATAGGCCTAGGCTACATGATGTGGAAAAAATGCTAATATATAAAATGAGGCTATGCTAAATGTACAAAATATACAATTAATACTTAATAATCAATACAAACAGCACATGTGCACTTACATACACTCACTTTCTTCTTGTTTTGTCAATACCACTCTCATATTGATGATTATCATGAAGCTAGAACAAGCAGACGTTTAGCTTAGCGTAGCAGAAAAAGTAAAAGAAGTTCCCCTTCCCCAAGACTTACCGTTTACATTCCCGTTTTTATCCAGATTAAACAAAAATAACTTGTCAATTAGCACAATATAAAATGTGCTTTTGAACTGTGGGCAGAGACAGGCTAGCTGATTTCCCTTTCTTCCATCCTTTTTCTATGCTAAGCTGATTATCTTCACGCTATACATTCTTATTTAGCTTACAGACATGAGGGCATCAATCGTCTCATCTTTTGGCAAAAAAATTAGCACAATTCCCCGAATCATCTGTTCCTTTAATAAGGATACAGACTGTTGAATATGCTATAAATTAATTCATTATACTTGATTAAAAAAGTCTGATTTTGCTCTAGTACATTACATTGATTTAATTAGTTGCAGAAAGTTGTATGGCAATTATGTTGAGAAATAGATCAGTTAGGAACTTTGTTGTTGAGGAAAATTAACACGTTTTTAGGGGGGAAAAAAAGTAATTAACTAACAAAACGTCTGCAGAAATAGTTCACACTAAGTAATTAAGAGAGGGCATGCATTGACTCAAGCAAGGGAATGATAAGTGGGCTGCTCTTTGAATTCAAGACAGGTAGTACTGTTTTTATCCTCAAATTGATCAATTGTGACCTCAAAATACAGTCTTTCCCTGGTGTGACTTCCTCGCTAGTATTTACCAGACTGCATAAATAAATTGATTAAATACAAAACTGTTTTATTTTTCGGCTGTGGAGAAATGCAAGACAAGGTTCTGATTACAAATTGGCAGGTTGACATGAGGTTGAGGCATGGAGGTTTGTGATTGCATAACTCATATTCCTTTCAGAAATAACCTTCACAGAGGGTGACACTATTACACTAATTACTGCCCAGACGCTGTCAATTGGGATATTCATTATGTCTTCTGCAGAGAGGGAGGAGGGGGTTTAGAGACATAAACAGAGGTATTAAGGTGGTTGCAGCGTGGGTAATGCGACAACTCACAACTCGATATCTGTAGCACTGTCGTGAAGAGAAACAAATCAAAATGACCGACAAATGTTTAATATGCTGGTCAGCCGTAACAGCCGAGGTTTGCTCTTTGGGACTAGCTGGGAACATCCATCAATGACTACATTAGCATGGAAGGACTGATTGTGGATGATGTCCCTGGTGCTGGCACTATAAGAGTGTGATACTGCATATTATTTCAGTAACTTTATCAGAGAGGTCTTGTCCTAGATTCCATCCTCATATATATTTCTCCTTAATCTATCTTATTAAAATGAAAGTAGAATTAACTTGGAGCAGAGAGAGATGCTGCCTACGGAGGATGGGTGAAAAAGAGCAGGTGAGAGTTGTGCGTCAGACAAGGTGGAATTGGTTTAACAAGAAGGGGACACTGTTTCAGGGACAAATGAATAAAGGTAGAGAAATGAGAGAGAAAGGAGGGAGGATTAGAAATGGGGCGCTATGATTTATTCCAGCTGCACTTCGGTCGATGCTTTCTTATAACCAGGTGTCTGTGCCCAATCAGGCATCTTTAACTACTGTGGGGCCTTCTTGCTGCTGTCCCTGGAAATGACCAATTAGTACTGCTGAGTGTCCCTACCCTCATACGTGTAGAAGTTGCAGCTTTACCTTGAAGCCTCGGATATAGTCAATTTGAGCTACCTGTGGGCTACCCCGAGTATCTTGTGTTCCTTCTAGTGTTTCAGAGATTGATGCTTTGTAAGGTCATCAAGAGACTGGAAACAAGAGTTTTGATGAGTGTGATGCTGTTCCTACTGAGTGATCTCAACGTTGTGTCAACATCCTGTCAACTACGTGAATAAAACTGTATATTTCTGGTCGCATTTACTTTTGTACATATAACTACTGCAAGTAAAGCACTGTATTTTGTATCTAATCCATGTATTTTTACTGTTGAAATTAGATCCAGAGAAAGAAGGTAAGTCAGGTGATGTAGTATAAGACTACTAAACCACACATAGAGAGATGGGGAGGTGGATGTTTTCCAAAACACAGGACTTTCAGCTGGGGGACCGGTGTTCTGGTCCTGGTGGTATTCCGGGTGGTCCATTTTTTCTAATCCTAATCCTCGTTTTGATGCCTAACCCTCATCGCTACCGTTTATTCCATTCACTTAACAATAGTTTTGGTGCCAACTTGAAACCTAATAGAAAGAACATACCAACACCAGAGATGCATAATGAGCTTTTACGTGAAGAGTATGTCAATTAATAGCTGTAATTAGGACATCCCATGTGATCAAAGGTGAGCCATTCGCATCCAGTCAGGAATTACACAGACCCGTACCATTCCCATGGGCAACAAGAGCAGGCATGCAGAACACAAATGTGTTTATGGATGTATGCAACCAGTTCTCATCCCAACTCGCGACATACGGATGCGTTGTCAGGACCCCTTGACATCACTTGATCTCAACGCATTGGGTAGTCCTTTGCATCAAAGTGTGAAGCTTCACTACGGTTGCTGTTTTAAACACGGAGAACACCTGGTTAACATTGTGAATTCAAACAAAAGTACTTGGTTAGGGTTGGGAAAAGATCATGGGTGGGGTTAAAAAAGTATGCAATATATCTAAAGTAATGCAGGGGACTGGAACCACGGCCAATGTCCTGTGCTTATTAGACCTGTCCGCCACCCAAACCTCCTCCCTAAACTGACCTTTTCACCCTTACTTCAGGAGCACTTGTTCTGAGTGTCTGATGTTGCCATGGATGGGATTACAGTTCGTCTCATACAGACGCTCAAGGGTGCCTTGTGCAGCGATATCAGAAGCCCAGGGCGTGTGACAAATGGTTGTCGCCCTGGGAATGAGAACAGGCTGACGTATGACAGGAAGAAGAGTGTTTGATGTGTGGTCCTGCTCCTGAACTTCAGATAAATTATCTTTATTTAATGTGTCTAACTGCTGCCTAGTGTGCCCATCCATTCCAAACATGCATCCCCACACACATCACACAAGTTGTGCTGCAGCCCAATTTAGTATATATCATTTTAGCAGTTTACTTTCATTTCTTCAGTATCAAGTTTTTGAGTGTGGAGTCTTTTTTTCTCCAAATGTTGTTTACCATTATAGCTTTCTGGAGCGCAATAAAACACAGTTTGACTTTCATGTTTTGTAATTGACCTTACAGTGGGTCCCAGTGGGTAAGAAGTGTTTGGATTGTGGCTTTGTACTTACTTTCTCGCAAGCTATTGTATTGTACGTAAACACATTACTAGAGATTTTGCTCAGGGGCCAGCTCTGCAGAAATTGTTGTTTTGTTGTCTCGGAGAAGCAAATGGAGACGAGGGAATTGTAGATTCTGTCAGTCTAAGAAAATGTGTTATAGATGCAATATCATCTTCTCGAAATGAAATATAGGATAAGATGTGACTCATCAGATTTATAACAGGGATTTTGTTTTTGGACAGGTAATATAAATGAAAAGCAGTCTTCCTACTCGAACATTCACCTCCTATCGTGGTTGTTGCCATATGGCATCGATATTATTTATCAAGCTTTTTTTCATGCCTGCAGTGTTTTTTTTTCTGAAATAAAACATGCCAAAAAAACACTCTATTTCAATAAGTAATTAAAGCCAACTCATTCATCAGCTGCATAAACAAGCAGGTATTTCAGATTGGAGATGTATTATAATTACAATAAAGTACCTCATTAGTTCTCAGCAGCCATGAACATTTTTAACTAACACTCACTCACAATAGGCCTGTAAAGGACCAATGTGTGTGCTGACGGCAGTAGCATAGATGTGGGTGATTGTTGCCAGTGCAGAGCTTAGACTTTTTTATACCGAAGGAGTGATTTTCTGCACACCCACATGCCAAGAGAATATGGCTTTTGGAGAGTAACAGGAAAAATAGCTGATGCACAAGGTCTGAAAATGAGGATATTCAGTCATTCAGAACTGAAGTTTCACATGCTCCATTTTTGATTCCCTACTGCCAGCAACACATTTTTCATATTCTGAATTTCTGTAGCAATAAACAAAATGTGATGCATAGGATTTACAGCCTATTGAGGTTTTCTGTGAACATGTTTTGTCAGATCGGCTTTTTTTTTCTTGACCAATAACAATAAAGGACACTACAATCACACAAGTACGCATCTGTTGAGCCCGGGATTTATGTTGATCACAACCCTTGGTTACTGTATATCATGCAACAGCATCTCGTGACTTTAAAATCCAGCATAGATTTATGGATAACAGTCCTTCTTAACCTCCTGACCCTTCCAACGTGCAGTCCTCCAGTAGAAGAGGGTGCAGTTGAGTGAGACGAAAGCCAGATCAGGGGAGGAGGGAGGGGGCTGAAGAGATACAGCTGGATCATTGCATTGCCCACAGCACTCTGCATCGATCAGAGAGCAGCTATAATAACCTTTCAAAAGCATACTCCTGGCAGGGTAGAGTGTGGAAAAAAAAACACCTGCCTGAAACTGTCAATAGGCACCTAAATTATGTTGTAGCAGCGATGAATAAACATGGTTTGTTTTGGGGTTTTTTTGCAGTGAGAGGAGAAAAATCTCTAATCTGGGTAGAAAAGACATCCATCTGGAAAATATGCTCAAAAATAACAAGTAGGAAACAAATGAAACAAACTTGACACTGACATTGAGATGAATTAATGAAACCTGTGTGACATCAGAACACATGGCGGGAAATTGTGAAACAACAACAAGATGTGTAAAATGACAAGGGCAATAGATCCAAATGTAGTTCCGACGCAGCGGCTGATTTATAAGTTCATTACGAGAGGCTGTGTTTCGCATCCATCTTTGCTGCTTTGATATGCATGAACTGTTGCCTGACTCGTCGTGCGCTTTCAATCAGGGCTCGCTGCTCCAGTACGTGACTCGTCGGGATGTTTACAGATGGTGTCAAAGCGGAAAGAGAGCAGGAGAAACAGAGAGAGAGAGGGTGAGGGTAAAAAATGAGGGATGATGGGAATGATGTAAAACACCAAAATGATGTTAGCGGAACAAAGGGGATTTGAAGCACACAAAAATGCATCAAAGAGGGATATCAAAGCATTACAACGAAAGAAGTAATAAAATAGTGCGTCCTGATATAGCACGGATTGCCTCTCAGATAAAAAATAAACAATTCTAGTGTGAATCAAGCAGTAGAGGAATACTCCATCCTCAAAGTGACCATTTGAATATGAAAAAGGCTATGTTTGCATTACAAGGCTTCATGGTCAATTTCATTTTTTTTTCCCCCAGATCTGATCTTTTAGCCAAGAGCGTTCACATTCATGTTTGAGGTGACCCATATGTGACATCAGTCTGTCTATGGTGCGAACAATAGCCCTGAAACACCTGACATGCAACTTCACAAAGATGCACAACAGGACAGAAAACATCACAGGCATGTGGCGACTAAAGCACATCCGTAGTAACCCTAGCAACAGCCTGGGGATGTACGGTATAAACGGAATAGACGGTAGGGCGGTAATAATTTGGCTACAGAATCGCTTTTGACTCTACCCTGTAACTGGCAGAGCAGCTCTGACGTAAGCACACAATATGTGCGGATCCAGAGATCCATGAACTTCTTCGCTCTCTCCACGCCTGTTGTTGCTCTTGCAATCTTTTCAGTCCGGTTAAACCCATTGTTAAATCACCACACAATGTATCTTTATACTGTGTTTACTCTGCAATGGGTGTGTATCAGTAGGAAGCAAAAATCTAAATTGATAAAAGTAATTAGTAACTTAAGTAACTTAAGCTATGTGATAAATGCAGTAAGTAAGTAAAAAGTAGAATATTTCCTATTGAATTGTAGTGGAGTAGAAGTATAAAGTAGCATAAAAATAAAATACTCAAGTAAAAAACAAGAGCCACAAACTGTTACTGCCATTACCTGAAGGTCCATCTCCACTGTCAGCTGTCAGCTTTTGGAGCTGCCAACTGTCCACTCTCCTCCTAGCAAAGGAGGCAGAGGGACCGGCGCTGTGGTGGCTAACAGGCCGCTGCAGCAGGCAGGTAGAATAAGCAAGCTAGCTCATCTGATATGCATCAGATTTAGGACCAGATATGAAAGTGGCAAAAAGAGGAAAGATCTGGCTTTTTGGGGTGTCCACATTACTCTGAAAACATCAGAATGTGTTTTGGTGGTAGCCCTTTTGTACCAAGTGTTGCCTTGAATTCATGAATGTTTTTGTAGCATGCCTCCACAATGAATGGAGAATCCAAAAAAGGAGAAAAGTATTAATGCATTAATGTCAGAGGGCTCCAAGTTTACCAAAAGCAAAATTATATCAAAGACATCTGTTTACAAACCCTCACACGGCTCTTGCAATATAATCCAAGTCTCCTTTATCCAGTCATACACGCGGTACTTCCGAGCACATGTGTTTTCTCTATGCCTTTCTACCAACTAACTGTTTACAACACTTATGCAGAGAAACTTGCACAGGCGCACTTCTTGTCAGTTCAAATCCGGACATGTAGTTTGGGAGACTATGTGAAAATGTTAGAAGGTTTAAGTGAAAATGCATGTGTTTAGGAAGTACTGAGCATGCGACTGGATAATCAAGATTTGTATTTTATGTTTTTTTGATTCTCCGTTCACCCTGGAACCCAAGAGTACAAGGCAACACTGAATAACTGATATACAAATGGTCATTTTGAGGATGGAGTATTCCTTTAATCTCTTCTATAACTGTACTGCCGTTGATTGCACAAACAAAAATTAAAGGCAAACAAAGGAGAGCCCAGGCGGAATAGAGCATGGAGCTCTGGCATAAATTGGTCAAATTGTTGGGGTAGAACATTCCAGTAAGAACCATTATTTTCCATTAAGGGGAAACTAATGGTCAACTGCTCATTTACTAATGGATCCTGCTAGCACACAAACAGAGAGGAGGTTTGGGGGGGTAAGGGAGGTGGGTGGTGGTATGCAACCAACACCAATTGAAGACGCACAAGAGTCTCTACTCCCTTCAAAAGAGAAATAACTCAGGCTATTGAATGTTTGATTTCCAGGCCATTCTAATATGAATACCACTGTGCGAAGGAGGGAGCGTGAACATCATGAGGCTTGTTATAGTTCTTGGCTAAAGCTCAAACACAAGACATAGGGAAGGGAAATAAGGCAGAAAATTGCATTACAAGGAATAAATGGTTCTTACGTCAGCAGATCTCGTCTTCTAACACTCTCTCTTGCTCGCGCAGTGTCAAAACAGCCAATTTTCTAATCAAAGCAGTTTGCTGTTTGATAAAATATGAAATTTGGTGAGATGCTACTGAGAAAATGATGTGTTTGTGCTTGCATTCCTACGCACTCACACATGCACTTTCTTGTATACATGTGCGCTCTTTTCATCAGCAACTATCCTCATTGGGACAACGATCTGGATCAGATCAATAAACAATTATAGCCTCTCTCTGTGTGTGTGTGTGTGTGTGTGTGTGTGTGTGTGTGTGTGTGTGTGTGTGTGTGTGTGTGTGTGTGTGTGTGGTAAGAAGTGGTCAGGGTCACGGCTGATCAACAGCACTGCGCCTACCTTCTGTCTTTTTGTGTTCATAAATGACAGTGAGGACCGGTGTGACAGTGATGACAAACAGAAGGTGGAGTCAATATATTGAGTTGCTGCATGTGCCAGTGTTGATGACCAGTGTGGAGCAAGTTAGTCCAAAACATGTAATGACTTACTCATGCACTCTCTGCTCCTTCACTGTGCATGTAGATAGTTCCTCACTTGGTAGCATAAAATGTGAAAAGCACCAGCTGTGTTCTGTATCTCCTCGTAACATGAGTTATCTTGTTGGCCAGGAGGTGCTCCGCTGGTATAGCGAGGTTTTCGGAGGCCTAGTGAACACTGACAGGCTGGCAACTCCAGATGGAAGTGACATCTAACAGTCCTCGCTTGATTTGCTTTCGTCTACCAAGCTCCCCTGTCTTCTCTTTCTCATCCAGTGTCTCTCCATTCATGCATCTTGTTTTTCTCGAGCTGATTGTTGTCTGGTTTCAGCTTCATAATTCAACAGACAGATATGAGAGTGGTATCTATCTTCTCAGCAAGACAGCATAAGCACAGATGTCCAAAATGTTAAGCTATTCCTTTAGAATATACATTTAAACCTGTATTATTTATTTTGGCCGCACAGCCTTGACATATCACCTTGATAAGTTGATATGAAAGCCTTGTTAGCAAACAGCTGCTTAACATCTATACAGAGCAACATTAGAATTCATTTGGAGTTATGTTCTCATTCTCCTGATGAATATATATCTGATACTGAGTCTTCTTTAAGTTCAGTTTTTGGTCCTCATCAACTCCTGATAAAAATATCTGGCTCTTTAGAAGCAAAATGCTGCACTATGTTCACCAGCTGATTGCTGACTTTGTCGTCGCTGGAAAATAGGTTGAAGAGAGCAGTAGTAGTGAACCAAACCTAATGTTGTAGGCCGTAAAACCTAAACAATGTTAATATAACAATATTTATTAGTGCAGCTTTAAGCCCCTGAGACCCGTCATATACCTATTTTTGTATTTGTTCATGGAGGAGAAAGCAGGTCGACAGTAGATTCCCCTTAGAAGTTGTATACGTAATTTAAAAGATGGGAACCAGACGATTCATTTGCATGCAGCACAGCATGGCGTGTGAAGTTTCTATACTTATCCATCTGTAATAAAGATAGTGCTCTAGGCACCGGTTCAAAGTGTTTCAGGGCTTAGAACACTACAATGGAAGCATATCCATTCTCATATTCACTTATGTCACATAAGTTGTAGCAACAGTTTTTAGGTTCACAACATTTATGTGGGATTTGGTGCAAAATGTACCAATTTTTTGAATACTTCAGAGTTGGTAAAGCTGGTATTAGAAATCCCTCCAAAATACCACATTAAGACACCAAGACCATGAACAACACAATGTAAAAATTCAAAATGTAACCTAATATAGTAAGGTGTCAAGTTTCAAAAATGGTCACAATGAAATGGTTACTATGGTGACTAACATCATCCCACATGAATACAAATATACTTACTGAACCCACAAAAGTCTCAGCTTTCCAGTCATACCCGGTTTATGCAATCCAAAGACTGTTTAGGGACCCCAATATGCAGTTGAGTGTATACTCAATGCACCATTTTAGAATAGGCAAAAAAAAATCACATATGTGCAGCATTATTTGCAGAAACTGGGGCCCCTTTAAAGGGGATTTTGTGGGTACCAATATAACTCATTGTATTTAGATATAAAGAGGGGGGAGGTCAAGGGACCCCTCTCGTCAAAATGGCAGAAACCTCCATCCTTCATCTTCAACCGCTTGTCCCTAACAGGGTCACGGAGGGCTGGAGCCGATTCCAGCTGACACTGGGCGTGAGGTAAACTTTGGAGGGTTATTCAGCCACCTGTCATAAGCTAGCATGTTATGGTTGGTACCAATGGATTGCTTAGGTTATCTGGCTTCATATGGTACCTTCACTCTTGCTTTAGCTATAGCTGCTCATAACAGTAAGGTCGGCCAAGAATGCTGGTGGTCACATGGGTCTCAGAGAAGTTAAAGTCTTTTCAAACTTATTAAAAAATTTCACTTAACATCAAAATCATATCCAGATTACTTTTGTCTTAAGGAAATAATGTAAATTGAGCCACAGGGCGACCTCAAGATGAAGTATAATATGATGGAGATTATAAAGTTGTAAGGGATATTTGCACAGTATGTCTTGAATCATTTATTTTAATTTAATAGCTACCAATCCCGCGGTGTTCCTTCACACCTAACACCTCCATACCCACCCCCTCTCCTTCTTTAGGTTTCAGCATGTTTCACGTTCCTCTTCCCTACCCCTCCTCCTCCTCTCGTCCCTAAAAAAATAAAATAAAACCTGTATTTTCATTCCCCTCCAGTAGCGTTACTGCATTCCTCACTCTAGGGAGCGCATATTAAACCTTGCCTCACCATCGATCTCAGATAAACACATTATGCTCCATCTCAAGCACAAAATGCAATCCTGATCCCACCATAATGACACGGTGCATGGGGACAAAGCAAAATAACCACTGCTACACTAACACACCCGCTTCTGTTATATCTGAAAGGTTTACCATCCAGGTCACGGTTGTTAACGTAGCTGCTGTTCACACTAAAATAATGATGCTCGTTTTGATGCCAATCCTAGCTTCACATATTTTATATTTCATTCTTCCCACATCTTAGGTGATGTGTTGTGCAAGGTGGTTCGTGTTAATTACAGAGCATGAGGCTTTAAAGGTTGGCCAAGAAGAGGGAGCCCTCCATCCTCAAAGCCAGCTGGAACTTTTGAGTCAGATCAAACGATTACTGGTTGCAGGCGGTGGCCTTCATCACCAGCATAAAGTCATTCCAAAATACATACAAACATGCAATATGTGCTCGTGTGTGTGTGTGTGTGTGTGTGTGTGTGTGTGTGTGTGTGTGTGTGTGTGTGCTCGAGCAGCCGAGTTTGACAGCTCGGTGAATATCCTAGACTGATCTTTTGAGATACAGAATTCACTTTGATCTAAGTGTTGCCATGTTGGAAACGTGTGCATATGCACAATATCCCCATGTCATGTCTGTGTGTTTGCAGACATGTGTTCAGGTTGTTTTGGTGGGTCTGCGAGCTAAAGGGCTGCAGCCCTGTTCCCACAGTCTGCATTCAGAAATTGTTTGATCTGAATCCAAGGTTGTGGGCTTCACCATATGGCCATGAGGATGAAGTTCTCACCTTTTAATTCATGAATATACACCCACTAATTACACTTTTTAACAGCTGTTTAATGATAGCATGTGCAATAATCACTTTTTCAACATAATGTGTAATATTACTGTCAGCGTTGTCGTGTTGTTTTCAAGGCAAGGCTGAGTACTTCTTAAAGTTTAAAAAGTTTATTATAAAAAACAACAGCAAAGAATCTTGGTGTGACCACTGAGGCAGAAAGAGCACCAAGCCCCTCCTTCACAAAGCATTAAACAGCAATAAAGTAATTGAGTTGTTGTGAGTGGTTCAGAATGATGCTGAGGCATTTCCTGGTTCCTGGTTCCATCATTCCCAGAATGGCTCTCATTTGTTCACAAGTTGAATCCTCCGCCCCCTGGTCACACGGACCCTCCAATGATTCACCAGTTCCTGTAGAAAAAACACTCCCTACTCTGAAGAATCCAGCCTTCTATGGGGCTGACCCCTTTACTTTATCATAACTAGTTTTAAACTGGAGCTTATCTGCAACACCCTTTAATTATGCCATTTACGTTAAATTGATAATAATCTGAAAGCATGCTAAGTAATTTTTATTTAACTTCCATATGTACACAGTGAGTAATGACACAAATTAAACCTTTTTGTGACAACAATGAACACTTAATGTTTAAAAATCCCTGCAGTCTCATGGGCAATATCACTTTTTTTTTACTTGTGTTACATCCTGATCAATGTCTAGGGGTAGGACAGGGACGAACACCATGTAATAATATGTTTACCTGGGGAGAAAGAGTCAAGGACCAGGATTTTACAACAATAAATCAGGTATTAGCCCTCAGCAGTTGCACGACTATCCAGAACACAGCTGCAATCCCACAGCTCAGACAAAAAGCACTGCTGTCCAGGAGTGGGCGAGAGAGCACCATCGCAGCTCTCTCCCACTTTTAAAGACATGGCTGATTAGGCGCGATTGATGCCAGCCTAGGCGAACCAGGAGGGGGGATGAGAGGAATCTACGGCAAGAGAGAGAAATGAAAACAGCAACAAGAAAAAGAGAACACACATAGCCCCCACAGCCGTAGTAATCAATATCACTTTTTCAACATTATGTGCAAGATCATTTTTCAGCATCGTGTGCAATGTATTTTTAACATCATGTGAAATATCACCTTTACTATCATGCGCAATATTACTTTTAACATTATGTGCAATATCACTTTCAGTATTATGTGCGATAATACTTTTTCAACATCGTGTGCAATGTCATTTTTCAACATCATGCGCAATGTTACCTTCAGTATCATGTGCAATAACATTTTAAATATCACATGCAATATTACTTTAATGCAATGCACATGTATTACTTTACTGATATTGTTCTTATTCTCATATATATGTATATTCTGTATGTATGTTGTTGTAATGTCTGAACACTGTTATTACATAAACATTTTTCTTGGAACTAACACAGTCCTATTTCATCTTACACAGTATTGACTGGTCAGAGCTTGATGATAACAGCCAAGTCAGGACACTGAGAATAAATCATATGGACTCAGCAGCACATTTATCTGAAGATGATTCAAAGTCCTCAGAAAGTCTCAGATTCTCCCTCCTCCTCCTCAGGGTGTTACCAAACTGGACAGAGTGGGTGTTTACATGATGATGATGATGCACTATATCCACGTATAATCCATAATCTGTTTACGCCATAGACATTTATAGATTATAGCATTGATAATACAATACAGGACTGCAGTACGCTCTGTTGTGGAAATGGATTTCTTCAATAAAGATCAACATACAGGATCAGCTTTATCTCTGTGGTATATTTTGCCAAAGCATTTTCTTCTGCAGACAAAAATACGTTCACCCCTGCCTCCTCACAAAGCCTAGAGTCTAGCAGGAAGGACCCCGATCCAACTTGTGCCCAGTCTTTTAGAGGAAGGGAGAGGACACGCTAAGCCTTGGTTGGGTGACGTCTTTAGACCAAACAAAAACCTGCCTCCGACATTACAATTCTGCACATTCTGAACCTCTCTCATCACAAGGTCTCTAACACAGAGTGCAGATGCACACATGCCATTATACCGTCAAAAGGCAGTTATTTGCATTATCCATTAAGAAGGTTAGACAGAGGAGACACTGAACTGTACCTGACCTGACAAAACTATGATTATGAATTACAAATATCCCAAATTCCCACAACAGCTCACAATATGAGTAAGATGCATCAGAATTGTCATCAAGAATACGTTGACATTTCTGAGAATACCCCCAATTTCTCATTTAAAAACATAAATACATCGTACATAAACATGCACTGTATTTATACTAAAAGACATGAATACTTCTTATATCATTGCAAACCCTTATTGTTACCGAAGCTAGACTCTTCACGTGGCTTGTTTACCACCCGCTGATACAAAGCAGCTACAAGGTGACCCTGCTGAGACAGCTCTTTACCTCCTATTCCCGTCTACAGGGACTTCATGGTAGTAATGCTACTCAGCAGATTTAATGTAAAGACCAGAGAGAGAGAGATAATTTTTTTTTATTTCATTATTTACTTTCCATTATTTATTATACCTATGAAATGTATTGTTGTTTTGTTTTATTGAATTTTTATGCTTCGGCAACGTAGTTTTTGTGACATTCATGCCAATAAAGCTGAATTGAATTGAGAGAGCGAGAGAGAGAAAGAAAGAGAGAAAGAGCCAGAGCCAGAGCGAGAGAGCGAGAGCGAGAGAGCGAGAGAGAGAGAGAGAAAATATGTTTGAATTTGTTGTAGATTGAACCAAGGCCAGCTGTGAGAGGAACGAGGTAATTTAAACACCTGTGGTGGATTGAAGACCTGTGTTTCTCTTCCATCATCCTTTCTTTTCTCCCTCTTGTGTTATTTTCCACTTCCTCTCACTGCTCTATTTTCCCTGCAGTGGTTATTCCTGTCTGCCTCTCCTGCAACGGTCCCCATCTCATGAGCTGAAATGATAGAGTGTGTACCATCATATACAGCAGAGTAAAAAGTAAATAGAAAGTCCCGGTGTGGAGAAATGCTACAGAAAGATCTTCTACTGTCGTCCACAGGGAGGAAAGGGGAATGTTTGAGATGACATCTCTAGCCTTTCGCTGGCTGGATTTAATCTCCAGCCCAAAACTTTGCTTTCTGCTTCACTGTGTGTGTTAGAGGATGGAAAGAAAAGTGTGAGCAGATGTGAGAGGCTTAAGTGACACAGGCAGAGTGCTGCAGAGTGCTAACACTTTGAGGGTGATATTGAGAATGTGGGAGTATGAAAGATAGATTGAAGGCGACAGGAGTAATAGAGAAATACACTGACAGAAGAAGAGATAATTAGGCCGAGTCTGTCTCTTTTTATATTTGCCGTAGCTGTGTTTTCCCTTGTTTGTGCTTGAGCGTGTACAGTATGTATTTGGGCCCTGGTCAGTGCATCCTTGTCTTTGTGTCAATGTACCCGTATGTACATGATGCCCAAGTAAGCCCTGCAAATGATTAATGCATAGTATTATGCATTTGCAGAGAAAAGTCTTTTAAATATACTATTGCAGAAAATGAGATATTCAGCTGTGTGCAAATCCTCTCAAGAAAGGAAGTTTAAAATATGGATTAAGGCCTTAAAAGGAATATAAAGACAGATTAGGCTTTAGGGTCCATTCACAAAAGAAAAAGGTAATACAGATTATATTGCATGCACTGGAAAATACATTTTATTTCATTTCATGTGTTATATTTTAGTCCCCTTTCTACATGCATAATTTTATATTCCATCCAAAAGTCAGAGAAATAAAATGGTTGGACCTATGCGTCATCTCTGCCAGACTGCACCCATCTGTGCTTGGATGGGTAACATTACATTCTTGAGTGTGTGTCAGTGTAGGCTGGTGTGTCTGTATTTGTGCAAGGGGGAGAAAGAGAAAGCAAAAGAAAAGGAAAGCAAGAGGAAACATAGTGCCAGTGAGCATGCACAGCTTGAGTATATTATTTTACAGGTTTCCCTTAACAGGGAAGATAGTCTGGATGCTGCTGGGTGTAAGGCGTGTCATTAAAAGTTTCGCAGGCACACTGGATAGCTGTCAGAGCCCATGCCAATTAGTGCCACTTTAGGTGTCAGTCTGGGAAGCAAAGAGAGGCGAGGAAGCTGAGAGGAGCACCACGAGAGCCCTGCTGACTGAGCCTTCCTGCTCAGCTGAGCATCCTTTCAAAGCATCGGCTCAGCTTGATACAAATAGAAGCAGAAGCCTTTGTTTCATCCACATGGCGAATTCCGTTTTCACTCATATAGGCTATATCTATACGTCTGAGAGGGGAGGACACCCTATTACGTCAAACAAATCCTCTCTTGGTGCTATTTTCTACCCGGTAAGCATTCAGTTTCATTGAACTGGAGCATAAGCATTCCTAACAACATCCGAGAGTCAAGAAAGATACTGTCCTTCTGATGTATTGACCCATATTAGCTCTGAAAAACCTTTTTCAGTTTTATTGGTCTGTTAAAGGCACCCTGTGGAGTTTTTGACCTCTAGTTGTGCTGTAAAGTGATGTTTTGATGAGCTGGTGCCTTTATTGTTTGTACTGTGTTTTGCTATTATGGGCTTGCCTGATATCAGACATAATTGTCAACTTGTTACTCTCCATTTCCATCTTCAGACTGACGTTTCCTCCACTAACAGATTTCTGTGAAGGATTCTGTTTTCTAGAGACTAAGAGACAAATATCCGCCTGGATCCAACATCATTTTTAGTACACTGACGCATAACCATGCCAACACACTGGTTTGTCATTGTTTTAAAGGGGAACTGTCGATTTAATGGATTGGCATTAAATGGATCGATTGCTTTTTCAACCAAGGAGCCTCTGTTTTATGTCCCAACGCCAGACGGAACAGTCAACTCGGTAGAGTAGGAGAATTCAAAGGTCTGGATCATGGACCATATAAAATATGGAGATAGTCTATGTCAAGTCACCCAGAGGTTCCTTTAGAGCTGTTGTGTAGCTCAGTGTGGGCAACCCTGGCCTTCTCCATCTTGGCAGTGCCTGACCCTGTCTGCTCCCGACTAATCAAAAAATGGGCAAAGAGGTGGAGCGTGGATGGACCTGAGACAGGCCAGATGAAGCCTACAGTACAGTGCGTGCTAGCCACCCCCGACACCACCCACCTGTCACTCAAAGAGGTCGAGCCCTTCAGTATGCATAACTTTAATCATTAATATAATATAAATGGGAGGGGACCTGAAGTTTTGGCACTTTTGCGTTGGCTTTATTTTTCAGCCCCGGAGGTTGCGGTTTGGTCTGGACCCAGGTTAAATTTTATGCACAAAACCAATTTGTGCAGGAAGCTGTTGTTACTAATATGCTGTAAAAGGTAGCAGTGCACCAATAAAAGAGTGGAGAAAGAGTAAACAATGTTGCTTTTAAAATATTCAGAAGGAGGCTTTGGAAATGTCTGATTACACCTTCAGGGGGAATGAAATGTGTTTTGTTGAGAAACAAGTGTAATCAAAACTTCCTTTGTTTACACGGAAAACTCCGCATGGCATCTTTAAATCTGACTTAATCTCTTAAAAGGGCAGATGAGAGTCGCCAAGAGGATTATATTAAAAGCAAAGGGTAAAAACTCAACTTTCACTGAGGAAAATGCACTTATAAAATCAATCGTCCAACTATTAATCCAACACCACGGCAGAACTCTAACGAACATTACAAAACACCATGCAAGACGTAGTGTCATTGACACGCTCCTCATTAATACAACATCTTAATCCCTTTTATTGACCTGGCAGACACTGCCATTTAATGCAAAATCATCAATCAGCCAAAACGTCTTATTCTTGAGCTGCTAAGACACTCAATAGGAGCTCTCTTGGTAGCCTTGCTGAGAGAGATCGAGCAAGGGTGAGGGTAAAAAGAAATAAGAGCAGGGCTAGTAATTGCAAGGATAATAAACACGTAGGAGTAGACCATGGTGTCAAGGATTGTTTAAGACGGACAGACAGCAGCCTCACCTTTTAAAACAAGGATGGATTGAGTGCTAGTTTTACCGCGGTTCACTATGATAAAACAGTACAGCACAGTACATTTAACTGTGGTTTTACACAATGTCACTCTTCTTGTACAGAACTGAAGTACTGTATCAGCAGGGTCATAGATGTTTGCGAGGCAGACCTTCTTGAGGCGAGCGAACAAACAACAAAACCAGACGGAGGGCAATCCAGAGTCTAGCCACAATATTGACACTGGTCTAAAGGCTAAAGTGAAATCTAACTGTATACTGACATCTATTATGTATACCTCGCCTATTCATATTCAGGGCCATGTGCTGGGTATTATAATACAGTCTATACCCTAAACACTTTGCTAAGGGGCTCAAATTTCTATGATATGTTAATACTGGTGGTGACACAGTGGTGTGGCCTCACAGCGAGAGGGTTCCTGGTTTGAATCCCAGCTGGGGCCCTTCTGTGTGGAGTTTGCATGTTCTCCCCATGTCTGCGTGGGTTTTCTCCGGGTCTTCCGGTTTTCCTCCCACAGTCCAAAGACATGCGTGTTAGGTTAATTGATGACTCTAACATTGCCCGTAGGTGTGAATGGTTGTCTGTCTCTGTTCGTCTCTATGTGCCCTGTGATAAACTGGCGTCCTGTCCAGGGTGTAACCCATCTCACGCCCAATGTCAGCTTGGATCGTCTCCAGCCCCCCCGCGACCCCGACAGGGACAAGCGGTTGAAGATGAATGAATGTTATTACTGGATTCACTGCACTATTGTGAAATGTGAAGGTGTTATAATAATCCCTGGTGTTCATACAGAGTCCTAAATTAGTGTCCGTATGATCAAATCTATTCATTTTAATCATTAGTGTTTGTGTGTTGTGGTACAGAGCCACTAGCATGGCTGAATACTCTTAATCTACCTCTGCAGTAAGAGCTACTGACATTTTGCCTTTTTCAGTCTGGCTCTTCTCTTTTCCCATGTTGGGAAAAAGAGAGAGTGCCATGTCTTTTTTGATTATAAAGCCGTTTGAGTGCTATATAAATACTGTAAACGTAGCACTCAATCCACGGAGAAATGGACACAGCCCGTATTTAGAAACTGTGACTTTGAACGAGCGGTCAGGACTTCTGTAATGTTGTGATGTCACAACAATACTATATAAAGGTAAGTGCTGCTACAGTGCCGTTATAGTCATTCTCCAGCTGCAATGATTGTACAGAGATGCTGACAGGACACATGTGAAAGACCTGGAAACACTGACCAATCAGAGCACACTGTGCTCAGGAGGGGGGCTTAAAGGTATCACCTGAAAGTGAGCATGTGTCCCCTTTAAGAGTTTTGAAATTAATGCACATTTTCAGACATTGTTAACAATTCACAAGAATGCAAACTGTACATTAAAAGTTATTTCAGTGGGCACAAAAGCCTGAGAAAAGATCTTAAACACAGTGGACATCTTTAATAACTCGGGTTGCAGTTACACAGAAATGTTTGGAAATAACTAATTCACTGAATCTCCCAGAGAATACGCATCAACAGATGGTTTCACAGAGCACAATCAGTTACACATAGGTTTCTCCCAGAGAACTGATGGGGAAAATTATCTCCAACTGATGAAAGGTTACAAAAGCAAGACACTACTGGAATCAATTCAGTATTGTCTTTGTTCCAATTATGCAGAGCCTTCTGGAAGTGTCACACAGACTTGTCCACAGGCGGTGTTAGTTAATTTGTACTGTACAGTTGAGGATACGGTACGAGACGAGCTGAAACTGAGTGGTCTCAATTAAAATGCATTCCAGCTGTCAGCTACCCTCAGAAATGTTTCTTTTTCAGGATTTTGTGAGAAGCAATTAGACACAAATAGGAGGTACTCTTCTGTTGCCTGTGCAGTTTTGTTTTTTTTCTTTTCACCCTAATAACCTTATCTATATCCCTCAAATATCTCTAATGGTAATGTGGTTTTCATCAATTTTGCTTCAGTATGGCACTAGTTTTTTTGTCTTCACACGAGTTAGAAAGAGACATTTGCTTACAAATAAAAAAAACAATGACTTTGTGATGAACTAGCCAATGGGCTTCCAGGTGTTTATAGCCATGTTAGTGGCATGGCTCGAGAAATGACAACTTCTGATGGATTTCAACGACATTTTGTGTAGACATTCATGATCCTCAGAGGATGAACCCTCCTGTGATCCTTCTCACTTTTCCTCTAGCGCCACCACGATTTTCCGACATTCAATATCTCTGCTAGATTGGTGTGGCTTAGACGTGCATGGCTCCTATGATGAATCCTACTGATTCCCTACTCAAATGTATTGTTTTTAGAGAAATATATCAACAACTATTGGAAGGATTACCATTAAATGTGTTACATTGCAATGAATGTGAAAGGACCTGGTTGCCCTGACCAATCGGAGCAGACTGGACGTTTTAAGAAGGGGGGGCCTAAAGAAACAGGCACTTAAACAGAGCGCTTCAGACTGAGAGTGAATAAAGATTTATTCCAACAGACATTATATTGAACATAATATTGGTGCATTCCATTTACCTCAGAAGTCAGAACTAGGAATGATTTCCCACTTGTGTTGACTGTGTTCCAGTTACATGTCAGAAAACCATTATATTTGGCGCGCTCAGCGACTCAGTGGTTACAGCAGATGGCCCCTATACAGACGCTAACAGGCATAAAAAGGCCAGGTTAGTCATCGTAAGCTATATCAGACGATAACAAAGTGCTGTATTTGTGCCTACGAACACTGTAGCAACAAGTCCACAGATAAAAGACACACATCAATGTGTGTGAGATTGTTTAATGAGACAGTAGTGAAAATTACAAGTGTGTTCCTACATCTTTAACTCATGTACTGTATAATGGCAGCATATATGCTGGATGCTGCCATGTTGGATTGTGAGGTAAATGGTAAATTAACTTGCACTTCTATAGCGCCTTTCTAATCTTCTGACTACTCAAGGCGCTTTCACAGTGTTTGTCACATTCACCCATTCACACAGACATTCACACTGATGGCGGTGGACATCTACAGACCATCTAATCTAATCATTCACGCCACATTTACACATCCTTGCGCAGCACAGGGAGCAATTCTGGGTTCAGTGTCTTGACCAAGGACACTTCGACATGTGGAATGGGGGAGATGGGGATCGAACTGCCAATCTCTTGAATGGAGGATGATCCACTTTTCCACTGGTCAATGCTCCGAGAGATTTGATACAGACAAACTTTAATTCCTTGACTTATCGAGTGCTACCAATTTCAAATTTTGGTACACAGTGTAGTTGCTTAATATCTACATGTTAGCATTGCCATTATGAGATTTGTTGCATTTCAAATTGCATACTCTTCTTTTTACTTTTAGTACGTACTGTAGCTACCCTTACAAAGTACAAACTGTTGCGTGCCGTATGCTTGGCACATAGTACTTCATCATAGTATTGCACCCTTGAACTTTGACTGTCTTGCTCATATATCCGTCACAGTCCACGGTCAATCAGCTGTCATCAGGTTGTCATTTGTCTGTGCTCTGACGCAGCTGCGGTGATGTGATGTATCTGAGGCTGTGCAGAGGATTATGGGTCAGAATAGCCATAAAAGCATGCTGGCTTACATACTGCAAAATGCAACTGGATGTAGTAGGAAATCTCTGTATTTTTTGGCACACTGCATTTGACATACTATGTACTGAATAGTTTGGTAGTACTGGTATTGGAACGTACATTGTATCTCAAAAGGGCCGCTGCACAAGTACAGCCTCACCGAGCTGCTAGCTACTAAAAGTTTAGTTAGAAAAAAGGAGCAAGTCTTGAACTTTTCAAGAGTAAGGTCATATTGCCTGGGCAAAATAATCTCATTGTTTTCACAAGGCTATTTGGACATTAGAACTAATGGTCAACTTTATCTTCCTGTGCAGCAGCAACCCTGCCGTTGGAGAGCAAGCTGTAGCATGCCAGGAGACAGTATATTGATTTCAAATATCGATAAATGTGAGGACCTACAGTCATTAGACCATCTTGTACAGTTAATTTGCAGTCTGTGTGATTTTCATGGTCTTTCCACATTGTACATCAATACCGGAGTTACAAATGAAGAGAAATTCCATATTTAGACAAATAACAGCCTTGTTAGGAATACTACATCGCTCTATTTAGCTACCGTAATTAGGTGTTTGTCTTTTGTCTTTTAATAAAGCAATTACTTTATGTCAGCACAGTCACTAACAGGACAACTGTGGACCTTATACATAACCACAAGGTCATTACCATAAATACTGCTGAAAGTAGTTCTAATCTTCTCCAGGCTGCTCAAGAGTTTTGTTCTTTTAAATGTTTTTCAGCCAAATTATCGATTTAGAAATTATAAGGGTATAAACATGAAATGGACATTTTGATTCAATAATGGAGTAACTTCTTAGCTATCTTCATAATTCATAATTCATCAGTAGACAGCCTCTGATGAATGATCTTGGAGAGAACTAGGTGACGTGTTAGAGGGAAAGGAGGCAAAACTTTAACAGCGAGTTGAGAAAAGACATTAAGCTGTATGCATTCTAGGCAATGTAAATATATGACGTACATCCAAGTACTTGTGCTTGGGCTACATGCTTGCAAATGGCTCTGACTTAGTGAGCATTATTCATAAATCAGTGAGATAGCCATCTCATTTTGCTTTAAAGGTAAGAAAGTTCAGATGTTAAATATGCAAGAGTGATTTAATGACTATGATGAGGGGTTGTGCAATGCCTTAGAAGATTTCGACTTTCATTTTTCGACTGTGGCCTCATCTAAAGAAAAGACGGAGTCATTCCCAGTAACTGTGCAAGACCAAATGACATAGGAATGGTTTGACATTTGGGGAAATACACTCATTCTTTTTCTTGCTGAGAGTTAGACAAGAAGAAGTAACACTCTCATGAAGCCACATCCAGCAGGTGGTTTGCTTTGCATAGCATAGCATAGCATAGCATAGCATAGCATAGCATAGCATAGCATAGCATAGCTTGGCATGGCACTAATACTTAAAAATACTGCCGCTTAATAGTTATGCATAATAAGTGTGCCATATTCAGTTTAGCTATTTTATGGGTGGAGGCAGGTTGAGAGTTTTGTGCAATATTGATTTAAGCGGCTAATTATTGAATACATTTGTATAGTCCATACGAAAGTGGAACTGTAAAAATGACAAATTATATTGTTTGGGGGATTATGTGCGAGAAATGTTAAGCAAAGCTAACTATCCCCCGGCTGTAGCTTCATATCTAGCATACAGACATGAGATTGATATTGATATTGATATTTTTTTTTTTAAAGTAAGTCTCATATTTCACAAAATCTTGAATTGAGGACAGGCTGCCTCTCCCTCGGCAGAAGTAAAACTGTTTAAAAAAGGGGGGGGGAAACAAACTTGAAAGTTTGTTTCTTGAGATTACAGGGCAACATCCAGACATATTGGCTCTGGAGACATAAAACAATTATATCCAAAGTAGTTCACAGTGTTATTGAGGCAGGTTGCTGTAGGCTATGATAGCGGGGGGTGTCACTCTCTCGCTGAATTGAGCTTTGGTATGGATCAAGGATATCTGCAGCTGGAAGGGAAGGGCGATGAAACAAGGCTTGAAAGGGCATTCAGGGTCAAACTTTATATGTTTCAGATTTACTGCACATTGGTTTTGTTTGTTATTTTTGTTATTTTGCTTTTAATATTAGTTTTTGATGAGTTTATACTGAACTTGACAAACTTTACAGCAAAGTAAGTTTGTAAGTTATTCCTCTATTTAATTAACCAACCTAATAAATGATGGCACCTGCATCATTGTAGGATTTCTTATAAATCATTGTTCGACATGGATTTCAGTGTTGACCTTCAAACCCACAACCTTTCTGTTTTTAGACCACAATACATAACACACTGAATCATTATGAAACCCATGGAACATCTATTGCTTGTTCTTAAATTGTGACTTGGATGGAGATAAACTCAGTAAACTAGCATTTTATTTAGACATATCTCCATATATTCAGATAAGAAAAATTCATGTTTTTGATTCACTGGGATGGAGTTAAATGTGCACCGGTAGGAGAGATTGAACTCATCCCCACCGACAAGAAAATGTAATGATTACAGGGATGGAAATCAAACACAGAGCAGAAATCCCCTTTTCCCTGAGGCAAATCACATGCACACACACACACACGCACACGCACGCACACACATGCACACACACACACACGCTCTGGATTATTGGTTACAACTATTGCGGACCACAACGCTCCTGAAGTTTAGATTTGCTGTACAGCATCCTGTCGAAAGAGGCCATTTTGCTGCTGCCTTCTGGTCGTCTTTGCAGTTTCGGCTCATCCTCCCCCAGACACAGTAGCCTTAATAACCTCTTAGATGCTATGTAACAGCTCCTCCCATGAGAAATGGCTGCCAGATCGACTCATCCGTGTGGGGGAGAGGGGAAAGGCCAGAGAATGTCTTCAGAGCAGAGATGCACATATCAGTATAGCAGAGCTACACTCTTTTTCACAGAAAATATTAAAATCCTCCTTCAGTATTAATCCATCCATCCATCATCTATCATTCCGTCTCTCTTTCTTCTCGCTTCTATGCACCTCGCCCACGGTGTACAATTCAAAGTAACATACAGGCAAAAATCTTATAAGTAAATGATAGTTATTGTAAGCCTTTTTTCCATTTTTAAATACACATCCATGATAATGATACACAGATGCCATTCTCCAGCTAATGCACGTACTTCATCACCACTTCTGACTTCAAAGAGAGCAACTTCACACCCCCTGCAACCTCTCAATAATGGACCGGGGCCCCTTAAGTGATCTCTAATGGAAGCTCTTAAGGGAGGAGGCACTCATTCATATTCCATATTTCATCCTTCAATACCACCACTGCTGAAAATGGGTCAAAGAAAATGCCATTGTACACAGGCTTTTGACTCTCCAGGGAATTGCCGTGGCCAGAGAGGATGAGGCTGCTGGTAATCCAGATTATATTGGGATTCTCTCCACCCCCCCTTTAATAATCTGCAATAATCCAAAACGAGTGTGTGGCATAAGAACATGCCAGGGGCATATGTGATAGTGTGGACAAATATAGTTTTACACACGACGCCCAGACAGGCTGATCGAATTTGAATCGTTTAACATTTGGAAAATATGTTTCAATCATACCTCATGTTCATTCATAGCCAGTCGCTCTGCCAACTTGAATCCATTCATCTGGGTGACTCAAAATGCGCTCTACAATTTGTGTATTATGCAAATGCTCTCCTTCCACTGTAATTTCTGATGAAATTAATCAACACTGTTAGGGTGTAGTTAAAAGGAGCTCATTGAGAATTATGACACGATGGAATGAGGGATCGAGGGGGGGAGGGGGGGAGGGGAGCAAGCCTGGCTAATTAGCCACCTGCAAACAGACACACTGATCATCCCGCTATCGCTCGCACAATGTTGTGACTTGTTTTCCCCATTAACCAGCACGCAGAACACGACTTAAACCTAATGCTTCATAATAGACAAAACCGCAATCGCTGTTAGGCCAACATGAATGCCGACGCCAGTGTCACCGGAATACAAAATATCAGAAAGGGAGACAGAAAGTGCATCAAATATTGATGCGCTTTACAACAACATCTGCTGCGTGCCATTTATGAAATATTCAGGGATACACACACAGAAAGAGAGATACATGGTGGTCTGTCATGATCTGGGTGCTCCACATTTTACAGTATATATGCTGAGCCGTGGAACAGATTATGAACACGGAGCTGCTGGAGTAGTAGAAGAAGAAGGGGAACACGGTAAATCCTCTTATGAAACGGTAAACACCTGGTGTGAGAGTAGAGCAGCAACAGGAACGTTGACAATAAACACAGAGAAAATTTAGGGTGTTGTAGAGTGTTGGCATTTCGTTCACACAGTGGAATCAGCTAATGATGGTGCTGTAACAGTGAAGCCATTACAAAAAAATGCATTTCTGTTGTGTCATAGCCTGCCAATCCGTCTGCCTTGTCTCAGCTGTTACATAGTTGGGAATAGTGCTGCAACAGGCAAAAGAGGTTTGTGATCTTCCAGAAAAACCTTCATGTATCTATCTATCTATCTATCTATCTATCTATCTATCAATCTATCGGCCGGACCAATAAAAACACCCAATTTAAACGATTTCTTATGATTAAAGGGGCGTTGACTATCGGTCTATCTGTTCTCCACCATTTTCCTTACCCTCCTCGCAATCCCTCGTGCCACCACTTCCCACCCCACCTCCCTCTTACTGTCTTTCTCCGTCCCCCCTCTCCCCTCTCCTCCCTTACTCCCCCACCCACCCGAGTGTGTTCTGGGACCCGCTAATTCAAAAACCAAGCGGCACCTCATATCTGCGATCAGTCGGGTTTAACCAAACCCCCTTAGCCTGTCGACATATCCCGAGTTCAAAGAAGACAAAAGAAGTGTGGCTGTGGGAACAGTCATCACCCCCCCCCCCCCCCCCCCCAACACACACGCACACACACACACACACACACACACACACACACACCCACACACACACCCCTTCTGCTCCCCCTAAATCTTTTAATCATGACACTGACGGAAACATTTTTTCCTCTCCTATCTCCCTTGATATGCCAGTATTTTCTGTTCTCCCTCTCTTTCTTCTTGTGTATTTAACAGCCCCCTTGCTTTCCGATCCTTCTTCTTCTCTCTATTTGACAGCATCACCCCCCCATCTCCCCCTCCAGCCCTTGTCTGCCTACTGTAGAGCCTTAATGAGTACACTGGCAATGCCTGTAAATTATTCAATAACTGGGAGAAGAATCTCTGATCACCCCCTTCCCTCTTGTTATTCCGAAAATAGACTATCTTGTGTTGGGAGTGAATCATTCACAGCTATTAGAAATTGAGATGCTCATTGTTTCATCCTGATAGAGAAGTGAGCGCCAGATTTGAAATATTGGGACCATTATGATCCTATTACTTTGCATTTTCTGCCGGCAGCCTGCGGAAGCAGTAATGTGTCATCTGTGGCTCTGGGTGTCTCTCTTAAAAAATAACCTTCATGAAATCATCATTGTTCTCTAAAATCTGCGAAAATAACTCTAATGATTACATTATTCACCCGGGTGACTTAAATAGCATTGTATGATTTGTTTATTATGCAAAATGCTGTCCTTGCAAGCGTTGTCATTTTTGATGAAATCTTTGTCCTCTACTACATCGATTTTGATTTCTTAGCTTTAGGGATGGCTTTAGGATCAGTCTAGCAGTCAGTCAAGACTCAAATGCAATTTCTCTCAACAGTTATTGGAAGACTGTTGATTACTTTTTGCACAGTCAAGCGTCTCCACCAGGTTCCCGTTTGTGGTTTTGAGTGAAATGTCTTAATGGATGGATTCCTGCAGACATTCATGTCCCTCTTAGGGTGAATGGCAGATGCTACTCTGAAACTTGACATATACTAGATATGTCGAGTTTCAGAGTTTTTGGAGCTTTACTCATACTAGAAAGTAAGAGTCAGTTTATCTTGCACTGTGCTGCATCGACCATTGGAGCATATATATTATTAAAACCTGTCTCCAACACCAAAGTCCACCAACTTTATGGATGTGCAAGACTAAATCGATGCAGTGCCCTTTAAAAAAATGTTTTACCACATTGTTGTGACCATACTTTGAAACTTCAAAGCCAAACATAACTCCTTAACCAAACCCTAATCCAACCAAAATTGAAAATGTATTTTTATTTTTAATGTAATGTATCCTCATTGTTTATGTTACTGACTTGCTTTTCTAAGGATATAAGATGTACACATCCATACATGATGAGTTATAATCCCTGTTAAAAGTACTGTAATATAAACTGGGCTATAGCTATTTATTTTTCTAAAAGAAATCAATAAAGCCCTCTAAACTTGACGGGAAGCCAATGTCAGGCAGTGAAAGTGGGAGATATCTGATCCCTTCATTTAGTTAAAAGGTAAAAGCCTTGCTGCTGCAAAAAGTGTTAAGAGGTCTAAGCCCTAGTCTAAGGTCAAAATAATTAAAGTATGGTATGAATGGTGTTTCCATACGCTTGTTTACATGTTCTATAATTATGAAAAAAGTAAGTAATGTTTTTATGTAGGAGGAATGAAATGACACCTACCAGTTGGCACCCTCCTGCAATAAACACAAGGAATTGATTTTTGCACCATTATAACTCTAGCTCTCTTTTTAAAAACTTGGTTAAGGGTTGCATTAGACACAAGCCCCCACCGCAGCGACTTCCTGGTTGATCCAATACGGAAGTGCCAAAAACTGCAGTTCTCCGAGTGTCCAGTAGGAGTAATTTGCACAATAGAGCAGTTTCTCATTGACCCCTATGTTAAACAAGCCTATTTTCACGGCATAATTAAACCTATTAGGATTCGGGCCGTGAGGGTTGGTGTTTTACAGTCTATGAGCTTGGTACTATGTTAAATATCAGTTTAAATCATTGATCATAAACGCTGGCTGCCTGCATTTGACCACCGGAGCCGGTGTAGTCTCCCCTAGAGACACGGGACTCCCACTCCCGTTTTTCTAGTAACGTCTTCTGTTGGCATAGCTCCTGGGCGGTGGAGCTAATGTAAGCTAATGTGGCTAATTCTGTAAACGTCACCCAGACGGCCGTATCTCCCCAACCCAGGAGTCAAAGTTTGACAAGATGGCAGCTCCCAGAGGCGAATATGATTGGATCAAGTTGAGAAAATGGGCCCCAGAAAAGAGGCTACGTCCATTTTTTATACAGTCTATGGTTAGACACTGTATTGGACCATAATGCACCTGAACTGTAACATATAATATTATCTATCTATCTGCCTCACCAGTACCAATAAAAAAAGCTGATTTGAATGTCGCCATATGATTGAATGGTCGTTGTCATTTGCTTATCACTGTCATAAATATGAGGCGGTATGGTCCTACTCTACTTCCTTGGCTCGATAGGCCATTTATCATCTATTCTGTTGGTAAACTGGATCACCCATCCAATATATACAGGATTTTAATCCCATCCAGTAGAGCTTTGTATCCAATCAGCGTCCATTCATCTGTGAAACTAAAATTCAATGGCGACTTTTTAACGGGACGTCTAGGACTATGAAAAGTGATGCCAAGGGGTCCTAATGTCAACCTTTACCATGTGAATAGATGCTAATCGCCTTCTTAACTGACTGGTAGGTATAGCAGGCCCCTTCTGACCCAAATGCTGATTACAACTGATTGCACTTTTAATGGAGTTATAATGTCTGAGGCTTTATATCAAGCTGTGTATCAAAATGGAAATCTTCAAACTTTTTAGTTTATTGTAATATAGTGTCATCTTATAGTGGAAAATCTGTTGGACAGCTCCAGTTGTATATCAAAACAACACTGCCATAAGAAAGAAATGCCTCCCAGAAAGCACGGTACTAAAGATCACAGAGGAAATTGACATTTTGTATAGGCTCAGCATATTCATCTCAACCATCCACCAGTAGCTGCGCACACACACACACGCACACACACACACACACACACACACACACACACACACACACACACACACACACACACACACCTCGCCCAGAACCAACCACTCCATCATATGAGGTGTCAGAAGAGGATCAAGAGATGATGAAACAGCTTCATGTGCCATATAAGACGCTGTGCTTTTGATCAGATCCCCAACCCCCACCTCCTCTTTCTCTCCCGCTGCTTCCCTCCTATTTCCCAGATGATGTGGGGAGGAAACGTGCCTCCCTGAAAATGCAACAGAACAAACAAATGAGATTGGGTGTGCTGACCTCACTTTGCAATCTCCCGTGAAATCTGACTTCTAAACGCAGGCATAGTGTTAAAGGAGATCTTCTGTGTTTGGTGTGTGAAAAAAGAGCATGTTTTGTTGCAAGAAAGAGAAAGAAAGAAATTCATAATTCATGATTCTGGGATAAAATGTATGACCTGATTAATTAGTGGATATGGTGAGAGCTCAGAGGGGAGGAGATGGAGACAGAAAAGTAGTGGGAGGGAGCCAGTGTGTGATAACAAGGAAGATGGATTATCCTTCTTGTGTGCAGAAGGTGAAAGCACATTCATTCTCTGTACTTTTCACTTCGTTTTTATGTGTATACTTTTGCACATTTGCGAGCTCACGTGAACATCACCATTGCTGTGCATCAGTATATGCCCGGGAAAGATCACACAGCTCACATAAACATTATGATAATGAATTCTACTTGTCTTTTTTCCTACTTCAACGTGAAGAAAACCAGCCAGAAAACAAGCCAACAGTATCTGCGGTGATTGTGTGCAGCCCCTTTCTAAGACAACAAACAAAGTCATTTGTCAGAGGCATATCTGTTAAAGGACAACTCGGCTGATTTATCATTGCACTCCAATAACACTGCCGGACACAAGATGGACATCTTATTATTCCGCACCTTCTTCATCTTTGTCAAAATATGACACCGACATTCCCCACAATGCAACTCATCTGTTGACAGTGTGGTCAGAGATTCGGGTGTGTTATGCTACTAATGCAATGTAGCTCAAACTGAGATGAAGAATGGCTACAGGGGTTTGGTATGCTCACTTCTTTCTAATGCCACACCCCTAAGGTTTTTCTTCCTACATAGTCTTCCAGCCCTGACTTGACATCACTTGAGGCAGTTTGCATTCGGCTCTTCTGTCATAACCCACATGCTCATTAAAGCTGCAGTAGGTGAAAAAAACAAAAACGATTTCGAAGTAGAGTGAGATCTCTAAAGTGTGAAAACAGAGCAAGAGTAGGTGCAAAAGTCTGGTTTTCTCTCAGAACACTTTTATTACATATGATGAAAGATTATTATGGATTTCTTTGTCCAATATCACCAAAATAAAATGCCTACCCCAGGTTTAAGACCATAGACACGACTCCATCTCCTCCCACTGCCCAATAGTGAAGCCCGGATATCCCAGATAAGGGTGCCACCATGTTGTCATTTTGCAACCAGAGTCTGCACAGTAGTAATTGACCGGTAGAGTCTCATCATCAACGTCCCCTCCATACACCCCGACCAATTGCGGGTCAATCACAGCTGTCAATCATTACATTTCACAGCATTTCTATAGCATCAAATAACGTATTACTATAAACCAAACGTATCTGAAGTAGCTCCAATGTAAACTGTTCACAGTGAGGTTTGTGAACTGCCTAGAGGGGCCAATGTTTATGAAGAGACAGCTGATGCTTTTTAATTGCTGTGAGCACCACAAATTAAATTGAATTTGCTGTGCTGCAGAAATCTGGGACAATAATACCGGAGCAAATAAACTCACCAGCTGCGTGTTGACGAGATATCATGAGAGGTACAGTAATGTGTGTGACATTATGTTATTGGTAATTTGGGTGGACTAACCCATTATAAAGGCCTTTTTGTCTAATCTTTCTTACTAGCTGAGTGATGGGTTCCTACATGGAAACAATGCCCTACATTTTCTGCCAATGTTCAGATTTCTGATTTATTAAAAAAAAAAAAAATCACTTCTTTCTTGGTTGTTGTGGGTGGGGCTCATTTAGGGGACAGTGATTTCACGTCCATCTCTGCACCATTACCAATGTAGCACCAGTGGGGTTGTTAGCTCGTGTTGCCAGGCTACTAATCAAACCACACCCATATGGTCCTGATGATGCAGGTTTTGAAGTGTGATAAATGGCTCGTATACAAGATACCTAAGGATGTCTTTTCAAAACTTTGATTTTAGTTGTTGCATATTTAATCATGAATTTTTAATGTTATTGATTCAACTATGATTACTTATTTACTCATGAATATTTAATAAGATTTGAAGATAAGACAACAGGGAATGAATGTTTTGAGTTCCTACAAAGATAAAAGTAAATGGGGTTGTTGCTTTGTGGATTCACAGCCGACTTGTGGTATCTGTGGTATTTGTGCGATCACCCGCTTTGATCAGCATCACTCTTCTACCTGCAATGAATCTGACATTTGATACATATCCACTTTTAATTAATTACTATTTATAAAAAAAAGTGCGTAGTTTGGCCCTCTTCCAAGCCACACAAGACAGGCAATGAGTATAAATGACCATGTCCAGGACTCCTTTTCTCTGTGTAAAGAGACAGAGACGTCCTGGTCCTGGACAGGAAACAGGACCTTGTCTCGCAGTTTCTCTCTGTTTGACAGCTATGTTGTGCATCTATCATTATGCTTTTCCAGGTCCCTGACTCACAAATCCATACCCTAATGCTGCAGCTGACAGCGATACGACTCCGCAGAGCGTGAAAGACTACTGAGGCCTGATCTCTGTCATTGTGCAGATTTGTCTTTTCATGTTGAAGAGTATTATTTTCAGCAGGGCACAGATAATCAGAAAATTAAACATTTTGCATCTGCTTCTCTGTTTCACATTTTGAACAATGACCCATATCATGTGAGAAATCTCACACTAAATAGCCAATTTAGATTATCCACGGCTCTTTATTAGGGTTTTTCATACCAGAGCCATGCTGGAGTCTATTAATGGGAGATGAAACTAGATTCCAGGACTTTTCTGATAAAATAGAATGAAATGAAGGGAAGAACGAGGCAAAAAGAGGAAGTAATGAATGTTCTTCTTTGCATAAGCCCGATTGTGGCAGAGAAAAAGTATCCTTTCGTACTCGTTCTGCTTTGTTAGCCTGTAAATGTTGCTAAGATGCAGATGCTACAAGAATAATGCATCTGTAGAGTTAAGAAAGTAACTGCATGTGTAGCCTAATTTTATTTGCACACTAAAGAGTTGTCTTTTTAAATAGTTTGCTCTGCTTTTGCAAGTATAGTGAATCTGCATTATAGTCACTTGTGGAAGAAACCTGTTTCAATGAAATGATGTGGCTGCTTTACAACATTTGAGAATGTTCTGAGTATATTGCAATTGGTTTGAAGCCTGATCCAGATGAGGCTATAAAAGGTGCAGCCAATTTCCTGTCTCGGGTCGTTGGAGGTTTCAGTGGAGACCTTGGCTACAAGCTATTTTGCACATTAATCCCCTTCTTTATTTGAAATAAGACCAATTTCTGCCCCCAGTTTCCCACAAAGCACAAGAAGGGCAAATTGAAGTCACTGATTACAGGTGCTGGGATGAAAATGGGAAAATACTGAGCTAAAAGTCTATCAAGTAACACCCATGGTCTGGTGATCATGACAACCTAAACCAGTAACTCCTCTAGAATCAAGTTTGCACCATAGCATTCATGGAGAGTGGGAACTAATCAAAAAGCAACCAAATGTTGGCTCATCAGTATCCCATCAGCTCATTTCCTGTGTGAATCCTGAGGGTTGTCTCAGTTTTCACACATCAGGGGTGCAGCTCGCCACGCTCTCTCATGCTTCTTTTTCTTCCTAGTGTTACTCTGGAACTTTGTAAAAAGGCTTATATTCCAACAATCTAACCTCCAAAATGAATAATTTTAACTTTGAGATGGTACAGCTGAATCCATGAGTAGGGTATTTTTATGTGAAATAAAAATATACTGTATGTATACAGTAATCATCAGAATAGAAGACATACACATACATACACGTAAACGTACACAAACACGATACAAATATATGACCCTTTACGGCACACTGATGTGAGTTTTAATTATCAAATAAAAAGCGTTAGATCGTTGGATTTTAACATCACCATTATATCTCGCTTTGAGTGATTTTTTCCCCCTCAGTGTTATTGATTTGTCCCCAAGGCTAGGTATTCCTTTGTGTTTCTTGTACAGCAGTAAGCGCACTAAAGGTCATCTGTATTTAGGATTTCAAGCACAGCAGTAGCGTTATGCCGCCTCCGCTACAGTACCTACTATATCAGTGCAACATCCTCAGCGGTAACATACTGTATCAACATCTCAACATTCCACTTTGTACAATGTATGTGAGCTTTTAACTTGGTGGTTAATAATATAGAAGTGCCTGAAAAAGCAAACACAAAAAGATACACCCTGTCACCAAATATTTTGTATACAAAGTGCTATATTTAAAAGAAGGTATTAATCCTGCATGGGTAAATTATCACTCTGTTACATTCACACACACACAGGCCCAAAGACATGTGCCCAAACAGTGGCTATACAAATGCACTATGAATTAAAAGCAGGCAGCAAGAGCTAATGCTGATTTCCAAAAACTGCTGTTCCTCAAATGGCCACTTAAGGCTGGCTCCAAAATTAAGATAATCCCCAGCATCCCCCATGCTTAAATGCCATACTTTACAACAGAAATAAACACATTTTCAATCTGGTAAAAAAAAATATTTTGTTCTCTGTGGCGGAAATTTTACATAACTCACCTGTTTAAATTATATTGAGGCTTAAAGGTTCAGTCTAATTAAGGGCTCACTGCTCCACACGCGTTCCTCTTTGCCCATTTTGGGATTATCCTGGCGATAGGCGGCTTCATCCACTGCCCACATGACAGTAGCTGACTACCAGTCCACACTCAGAACTTTGTCCAGACATAGACTTGAACCAAGTTAATGTCAAAGCACAACACTTTCACCAACACAACTAAACTTAAACAAGTCATTTTTGTGGCTGAACCTAACCAACCTCAACCATAGCTAAGAAGAAGCCGACCAGGAACCACCACGCTAGCTTAGCTTTTTTTAAATATTTGGTGTTTTATAATTTCATGAGGCACATTTTATTCACGTAACTCGGCAGCAGAATGGTCCAGTTAAAACGTCTTTGCCAATTTTTAACTGCAAGAATACAGTCTGCAGGTCCTGCTTGTTTGCCAAAGTACGACAGTGGGTGAAATTGACTGCTTTGCTTCAGCAAACACTACAGTCTTAAAAAGAGGTACACTAGGACAGAGGGAGTTTCAACCTTGAGTTTGGGAAAATTAGATATTTTCAGAGAAAAAAAAATGAATGAGTCCTCGTGCTACCCCGTTAATTAAAAGTAACCTACCACCCTGTCGCCATCCTTCCCCTTTTTATACAGAGAGGTCGGCAGCAGTGGCAACTCCCAGCCCAGGGAGCAGTGGGGGGTGTCCCTTGACTTGTCTTAATTAAACATGGATAAAACTGCACCAACTGAGAGGGAGTGTGGAAAGGGAAGTTGAAAGAGAGCATACAGAGAGTTAGTCTGTTTTGGTTTCTAACCCGTATGAGCATTCTGTAACTAGAGATGGAAAAAATCATGTTCTCTGGGTGTAAATGATGCCCCATTGTGTTGTGTAGTGTTTGCATAGCTGGTAGCATCTGCATCACTTCATCCCATAGAGAACATAAGCAATCAGATGGCAAGGGAGCTGGAAATCCTCTCCGCATAATCTCAAGCCAAGAATCACAAGCTGAAATCATTTCAGACCAACGGGACATTTGGGATTAACTAAACATGGAGAACTGTTTTTTCTCCTCTTGTCTTCCAGCCATATTCTGTTGTGGCTAGTGCATGCCAGATCAGTCTGCACAGGCCAACGGAGTAACAACTCAACAGTTCGCCCCAATGAATTTTGGAGCTAGACAAGTCCCTCCTGGTGTTTTTCTGGGTGTTCCGCCTTAAA
Source organism: Echiichthys vipera (assembly GCF_963691815.1). Taxonomy (NCBI): domain Eukaryota; kingdom Metazoa; phylum Chordata; class Actinopteri; order Perciformes; family Trachinidae; genus Echiichthys; species Echiichthys vipera. Next base: position 23,656,981 of record NC_139841.1, read on the forward strand.
AATGAGATGTCCCAGCAGGTCACGGAGGGAGATGCTCAGAGTTTGTCAATAAGGACTCGCTCTGTCTTTACAGTTGGCTGCATTTGCAGTGAAGTCACACATTTTGGATTTGCTTACACTTAACTTTTATATTCTATTTAACGATTTCACAACTGAACACCCTGTGTAACTTATTTAATCATGAGCTTCTCTGCTTAACGTAGCCCCCTTTACACAGGGGGGTTTACAAAAAAGAACTCACAGAACCGATAGAGTCAAGGTTAATTTATAGGACACTTTTTATAGAAATAGCCTTTCCCTTCCATTTGGCTGCTTTCATCGTTATCACCGCTGGACAGCTATGAAATGAGTATTAAACTGTGCTCAATCATTCAGGAAATTAATTAAAGGCAAAGCCTTGTCTCTCAGGGAGGATACCTGGCACTCAGCAGAAGATCAGCATGTAGTAGCTGCCGATCAGAAAACAAAGGGACAGCGTTATCATGGGTATTGCACACTCAAATGCTGCTGTGAGCCTGCCCATTTGTTGTAAATTATACAGTGAATTATGAAACCTGTTGCTCTCTTGTTCCAAAATAATGATTGGTAATTTAAGCTACAGTATGAAGATGATTGAATCCCTATAGAAAATCAGTCCAAGGAAAACAGGTTATACAGGTGTACAGCTCCCCGACAGTGAAGCCAAAATATCTTGATCATCCCCTGGTTGCTGGCTGCACAATAGGTAATTAACCTCACCCCCTACATGTAAGCAGATGGGACATGGGCCGAACTAAAAACTCAAGTTTTGATGCTATTAAAAACGAGAAATATCATGATCGACAGCTGTGATTGACTAGTGATTGGTCAGATGGATGTATGGGTCTGATAAACGATACTGCCCGATTCCTACTGTGCCGTCTCTGGTTGTAAAACATGGCGGCGCCCGGGATATGTTTGGCTTCCCTTTTATACAGTGGGAGGAAGTGAAGCTGTGTCGTCCATCTTTATATACAGTCTAGGGTGTTTACTAACGTTCATGATGCAGAAACAAACGAACACAAAAGTGCATTTGTGACAGTGAATCCGATTCTGATACAACAAAGGCATTTCTTTCCATTTCAAGATAGAAAAGTTGTCACCATTGTCGTTATCTGACTCTGTACAGTTAGTTACAGAACAGGTTTACAGGACAACTGCTTACTGAGCTACAACAAAGACCAAATATCATCTTCTGTATCTTCAATTTATATACAAGATGTATAGAGTATAAGTAAGCTTCTGTATAGGCTGTAGACCTGAGTCTACATTCGCGATATAAACCCTATAATCTCAGTGCCTATATGCCAACCGTGCTCAATCACTGTGAGCAAAGGAACTGTTTATAGCAGCTTGTATTTGGGTATAACACAACATCTACTCCAATCCTGCTACAAGGGAGATAAAGTTGTTGTTTATTTTCAGCAAGATGGCACAGACTGTTCCTTGGTCATGAAAGAAAGACGGAGGCAGTGAAGAAAAGGGAGAAGCATGTCTTGGGATACACCCAGAGAAAAAATAATTACAAATTGGTAGCATTTTGCTTCTTTCATCAGTTTCATTTTCTGGCGAATTAAGAATAATTTCAGTGTAAACTAATAGGATATATAGAGAAAGGCTATTTCATTTTGAAAGAGAGGGTGGGCTTGTTAAAAAAAACATTCTTCCATTATACGTTTCTATCTAAGCCTAGATGTATTAAAGAAAACATTTTGCCCAAAGTTAATATGATTTTATTTGTTTGCTATTACAGAAAGGGTGCATAAGGGGCAATTTAATTATTTTGTATTATGACAATTCCTGGGAAATGTCAACTTTTTCAAGGGTATAACTGCAACTAAGCGACTTTGACACCATAAACTTATGCAAGCAGATCTGTCTTTCTGTCAGTCCAAATGCAGTTAAATGTTGCACCCATGGTTGTTAAAGTGGGAAGCATCGGAGAAGAAGCTGCAGCTGAATGTGAGTTTTATTTCACCATCAAAATAAAAGAGCTACAATTTACATGCATTTACATTAAGCAGCCTCCATGACAGATCCAATTTGAGCTGCAGTTTTTCACCCCAAGTCTCCTTTTTTCTTCATTAACAAGCCAAAAACATAGATTTTTCATAAAGCAAATTACATTTTACACCTGTTCTGTACCAGGATGAATTGAAAGCCTTTTCCATGCATGTAGACTTCCACACATAATCCTCAGGGCACTTTCTTGTAGCTGGCAGAGTTCTCCCCTCAGCCTCGGGGCTAATGAAACCCTTGCTTGCCTTCCCACATATTGCACATCTTTCAATTTTGTGAAACTGATCATTCAAACTGGTCTGATATCTCCGGCCAACTCAAATTCTCTTTTCCTTTTCTGTACGCATATGCACCTTCCCTAAGTTGTCTTCTATCCACTGCTTTGTAACTTTGGATGAACAGAGCCTGAATTTTTAGAATTGAATTTTTTCAGATTTTAATGACAACTTTTTAAAGACACCTTGTGCAACAAAATAAGAAGTAAGATGAAATCTTGGGGTGCCCACAACACAGCTAGAGCTATCTTAGGCTGCTAAAAATAAAAAACTCATCTCTTGGTAAAGTCACGTTCGAAACTATGTTAAAAAAAAAACATTTCCCTCGTAAAAAACCTCAGAGAAGGGGCTGGAAGCACATTTACTTTTATCCCTCATTGAGAAATCATGGATCTGTGTTGTGCACTTAAATTAAGAACTAATAGATGTATCAGAATGGTAAGTGTAGTTAGCATCTTTCATTAGTTTGTGTTTGTTAGCTTGTAGCTGTCATTGGCTGACAGCTATGATAGCGGTGGGTTTTCTCTCTGGACTGACAGTCCGCTCTGAGCTGGAGATTTCAGGTTTATTTGCCGTTGTTGTGTTGAAGTCGTTCCCTTGTCGAATAGTGTTTCCCATATTAGACAGCGATTGCTTTATGGATTAGTGACGTTCCAACTTAAGATGCCCGGGATACGTTTGAATCTGAGATTTGAGGGAAGAAAACAGAAATCTCCTCTGTGAAGAATGTGAAAACACTTCTCTAGTGACAAACTTTGCCAAGTGTAGTTAATGTCAGACATTTTAGAAGACAGAAACGGAAGAAAAACACTTTTTGAGTTGAGGGGGACTCTAAGAGAACAGTTGCAGCTTTAATCAAAACAGCCTCTGTATATTTGCAGCACAAACGGAATTGATGAAATGCTCTTGAGAAAATCCAATCAATACATGTAACAAACTTGTCAGTCAACAATTCAACATGAATAACACATTAGCAGATATGATTTTGTCAAAACAGTCAGAGTGATGATTCAAAACTTTATTGCATTTCTAAAGGCAAAGATCAAGTGATAGTTGGTTGTTTAGACTTTGGAAAAATGCCTGTTCAGAACGTGCCGATCAGTCGGTCTCTGGTATTTCTACTTGCAACTTCCTTGGAGAACCGGTCAGCCAAACAACTTTCACACTCGATGCTGTGCGTCCTTGGATCCTGAGCAATACACCTGCCAAGACATAGTTGAGTTCCCTAACAATGATGCTTGCAATGTTTGAGTTTACTACAATGTAGTCTGTCTCAACGGTAGAGCTGTGCCAGGATTTGGAAATGCCAGGCTTTGTCCCTTCCCTGTCAACCCTTCAGCTATCTGCCTGTTATGGGAAAACAACGAGATTAACCATCTTGAAGCTAGCAACCTACATTTAGCTGGTCTGTATTGAATCTGAATTTGCAAATGGACTAAAACAACTTCTGACTACACTTGGGAAAAGATCAAACTCTCACAGAACTCTCATGCCTGATGTTGATCCATTTTCTGGCACAGCCATCATCAGTACGCGTTGATTTGCCACTCTGTCTTTTAACTCTGCAGTAGCATGCACCAGTGACATTAACTTGACTTTTCATATGAGCTTCTGTGTTAACGGTTGAAAATGATCAATGATTATGTTCATCTTTTCTTGTAGTAAGTCTAACCACACAGTCTGCACACACCTTTTAATATATTTTATGAAGCTTTCAGTCCCCTCCCAAGACTATTTTGCAGTGTTTTTACCCCCATATGCCAGGCTGTATGTGTGGGGTAGCCAGACTCAACTCCGGAGCGTGAGTTGGATCTGGAAAAAGGGGGACTAGCTACATCGTAACATCTCCAGTTTCTCTTTCATCATTTGCTCTTGAATATTTTACAACGAGCAACAGTTTAACAGTTAACTAGCTCCCTTCTCAATCCACACAACAGTGTGTACATGACACATTACTAATAAATACAAGAAGAAGATTCCTTTATTGTTATTTATTTGCACTCACAGACTTTGAAACAAAATATGTCCTCTGCATTTAACCCATCCTGTACACTAGGAGCCGTTGGCAGCTGCAATGCAGCACCCTGGGACCTGCTCCAGTTCTTCTGCTTTGGTCAGGAGCACAAAAAAGGAGTACTAACCTAATACACGTTTTTGGCAATATCCACACAGAAAGACCCTGACCGGCCAGGGGATTTAACCCAGTACCTTCGAACTCAACACTGCACTTCCTTCAGTCCTCAGCAATAACACTTCCAACGAGGTCAGAAACTCCTTCCATTTTATTTAGCTGACAGCTCATTTCCTTTTCCAAACTAACTTTTGTGCTTAAAATTCCTCTGACACCGTGAGCTTGACAATAAGGGCTGTATGTGCAAGGGTTTGAGGTTCCGGCAGGAATTGTTTAGTTTGATAGAAGCTTCCACAGAGAGGAAATGGAAGTCATGGGTGATATTGGAGCGTTTAGGGAAGCTGACGGCAAGTCAAGACAGCAGTTCTGGGTGAAATATAGTGGGCTAAATAGAGTGCCAAGACAGAAAGGAGTTATAGACTGCTCAGACAGCTACTCCAGATACAGCAGCTGCACATAAGTCTGGGTCAGACAGCATGGGATGCAAACGTAAAATGCAAATGCACCTGGTCACTGAAGGCTGGTAGTATACTGGTATTATTGCTTAATTTCTGATGCCATAAAAAAAGTCATAAAATGAAGAAAAGGGGAACTGAGGATAAAAAGATAATTCTTGTAGTCAGACCTTTGTAAAATCTGTGCAAGAAATAGTTTTCCGTAACCGCTCGTCCTTTACATTATATAATTGAAGTGCTTTTGCAGTAGTTTTAGACTACTCTAATAAGCAATTCAGTTACTATAAATCATAAAGGTGGATGTCCTCTGAAGGGCAACAGGTCACCTTATTAGCTACATGGGAATTGTACGGCTGAATTAGAATGAGGGATACCATGACTAGCCTGTCACAGAGGCCACTGAGGTGCATGGGGAGTAGCGGTGGGGCAGAACTGGGCATATAGACGTAGATGAAGAAAAAGACGATGGGCGATGAGATGTGCTAGGAGAATATAAGACAGTGGCTGTGTGGAAAAGTGGGAATGGGAGGTTGAGAGAGACGGTGAAAAAGTGAGTGTGTTGGACAGAGAGAGAGAAGGAGCCATCCTGGAGTAAGCGATTGGAGCTGTGCTCCCCCTGTTGTATGCACCAGATGGTGTTCATTGATTATTCATTGCATGCGATGGATGTCACTGTCACAGCACACAGCTCTGCTCCATTCTGCTCTCTGCCTCAGTGCACCTAGGGGCAGAAAGTTGGGGGTGGGGAGAGCTTTATGGGGCTACGTTGAGCTGTGTGGATGATGCAGGGTTTTGAAACTGCACCAAAGCATCTACAAAACGCAACACATGTATGTACTGTATTTGCCGTTGCCCCAATTTATGCATGTGCACTTGCACAGACGTACGTACGTACAGGGATCAGTGGGATTTAGATCGGAATGTGAAATTGCTTTAGGATTAGTCATCGGTCCATGCTGATTGATGTTCAGGCATCAGTGGATAAGTATTAACCTGCACTGGTCTGTATGTCTAATTTGAGGTTGATGTACTCTGTGCATCATGTATCATAATGTAAGAATAAGGATTGATGTTTGTCAGGATTTTGAGGATATATTTCGAGAGTTATACCCCTGAGTTCATAGATGACATCCATCATCAAACATGCAAACAAAATATACCAAAGAGTCCAGTCACCACCACTCGGTAGACTTTCTCCCACAGATCTGGGCCAAGCTGTTTCACTCCCTTTCTGTGATGGAATTCACAAGTGCTCTGTCACTCCCAATTTGCATTCTTGATGACTAAAGCAGAGACAGCAACTGTGAAAATCTGATGGGGAGTCGGCGACGGAGACAAGCAACACGATCCACAAGAGATGAGAAGGAGCGGTGTGTGGCGTTTATGCATGTGGAGTAACCTTTAGAGTGCAGGTCAGAGACTGTACGTGTGATTGAGGTGGAGAGGTTAGGCACATAATTATGTGTTGATGGTGCAAAGGGAGCAAATTGCCTGGAGGTATTGATCCGGTTCCATCAAATGCTGTTCTCACTGCCTCTGTTGAGACATGTGGTGTCAGGTGAAACGGAGTAATCAGGCTGCATTGACACGACTCCTGCAAAACAGCAGCTGAGTAAAATGGATGAACCCCTGCTAAATTGGTTTCCAAATTGAAGTTATTTGACACTAGGTTAGGCTTTCTATGTGAGCAGGCCCTTATGGTATTGAAGTAATTGTGATATTGATGGTGGAGACATTCACAAATCAGGGATGACACTAAAGTGCACAGCTGCAATGAGTCTCTTTACAGGTGAGGAATCTGTGTGGCTCCATTTGAAGTCCCTTATCAGTGACAGGTGGTGATTTTGAAATTTTGTGAGTCACTGTGATAGTCTAAAACAAGTCGTTTTTAGTCAGCGCTGCGATATAATTTCAATCACCCACATAATTACGATTTTGTCCCCTTGGTTTCATTCCAGGTGAGCAGCCGATACTGAATAATGCATTGCCACAGCAATTCATTCAGAATTTCAGTCACCACTCACAGATTGTTACAAAAGATGCATCTGAATGGCAGCTTATATTCTTACACAATATGTTAATAGACTTTTCTTGACTTTCATGCAAAAAAAAAACCCAATATTCCCTAAGATAGAGAAAGTATTAAGCAGGGGTGGAGCCAGACATTGTGAACAAAACCTTAAGGGGTCCTTATTTTGTATCTAACTGTTCTCCAACTGTCTCCAACAACAAATCAACAAACAAAAAATCAACAAATCAACAAAGAAAAATGCAAAATTCGTCTGATGTTACTATAGTAGTAAGTAGAATATTTATTAAAAGCTATATTTATTAAAAGCCAAATTTTTTAAAAACAAATACACTCAAAGCGTGTTTTGAGGCGTACAGAATGAAAGTATCGCTTTTCATAAAAAAATGTATTTAGTCTGAACAAATATACTAATTTTTGTTTGACAACGACTTTCTGTGACGTTCTGTTTACATTGTACCAGCCAATAGCTTTGGGCTTTGCGCGTTGCCAGGGTTGCCTGTTGTTCGGGGGAGCTACTGTAGGCTGTCACTGGGTGAAGCGAAAGGGGCATTATTTGTCCCAGCAGCTGAGTGACCGGAGACGGGCAAAAACAAGAGTCAAGATAGGCCAAGCATTCACTTGGTTTTCACTTGATTGGTAAGCTAACTTTCATGTTTACTTAGCTATAATAGCTATAGCTATAACGGTAACTGTCAGTAAAACCCCTTTGCAATACTTGTTTTTTATGGTGCGATTTTTCAGAGGGGATGGGTTAAAAACAAGCTCAAACAGACTCCGGTCTCCTGTAGGCTGACAAACCTGACAACCCTAATGCTGGAATAATTTTTTTGTTGTTGTGACTACGATCTTGAGAGAATAGATGTCGGTGTTCTGCTCATTCTCCATATTCAACCTTTAGGTTAAATAATATAGGTAGGATAGGAATTAGCGTGAACAGCATTACTAATCCTTATTCGTAAAACCTATTTTGTTGTACCCTACTGGAGTAGAACCTACATATGGACACATCTGCAACATTGGAATACATGCCATATTGGGTGCTCAGTAATCAAACTTTTGCTCCATTGATTCGCTGGTCCTGTCAGAGATACTGAGGGGAATGACACAAAATCAAAAATGTAAAAAAGATTCAGGGCTTTTGAGAAAACATTCGGGGCTCCAGATATTAGGCACAGCCACTATAATTGATAATCAGAGTGGTGAACACGTGACTGGCTCACAGGCTGGAGCTTGCTGCTCTTTGCTTCTCTGTGATGATTGGCCAGAGTCTCCGATGAGAATACTGGCACAACTCAAACATGAGTGTGAAATCTCCCGTGTGCACAGATGGCACACATTTTGTCACCACAGCTTGTTAGCAATACATAACCACACACACACACACACACACACACACACACACACACACACACACACACACACACACACACACACACACACACACACACACACACACACACACACACACACACACACACACACACACACACACACACACACACACACACACACACACACACACACACACACACACCTTGACCCTTGGCAAAAGCCCACCCGTATTAAAATGCTGTATCCAGCACAACTGTCATCGCTCCATGTGGCCACTTACGTGTGAAAGCAAGTGTATGCTTGGAGGGGCACAGTTAGTTGTAGTGGCACACCAAAGTACATGAGCATAAGACAAGGTTTGCATACACACAAATTAAGCACCCATAAATACATTACCACACATTTTTGACAGGGGTTCTACTAACAAGACCAAACCATTGTAAGATATTGGAGAAGTTTAATTGGAATAACCGGTGGGGTGAGGGTGCATTTAGGTGGGATGAAGAGAGGGGTCGAGGGAATGATGAGAGGGTCGATCGCCAGGGATGGAGAACGGAGTCAATCGCTGGGGATGAAGGACGTGGGTCGATCGTGGGGATGAATGGTGCGAAGCGGGTTGAGGCTCGTATGGATGTCACACCTGCCTGGAGAGCGTGGCTAAGAATGGTGTTACGCCTTGATGTGTGCTGCTTCATCAACCCCCCCCCCCCCAGGTACATGTCCAGAAGAAGAGAGAGGGAGTGGGTAAGACACGAATATATATATATGGTTGCACAGGTGGTTGAGTTAATGAGACACAGGTGTTGCATTAATGGGACACAGTTTGTTCAGTCGTGGGGCGTGAGTGGTGGAAATAGTGAAGGGAGAGGGGTATGGTCTTGTTCCTGAACCTCAGTTAAATTAACTATATATAAAATGGTGGGAAACATGAGCAGTCTTTGGTTTATTAGTCCCCAGTAAGCCCTCACAGAGTCAAGGGTCTGAGAGTTTGAAGGCAGAATCTGTTCTTGTACCCCATTATGACAAAGCAAAATCAGGATTTTGTTAATATTTTTCAAATTTATTAAAAAGGAAAAAGAAATGAAATATCACATTGATTCACCTCTGGCAGCAATTACAGCCTTGAGTCCTCTTGACATCCGGATTAAGCTCTGTCAGATTGGAAAAGGACAGTTGCTGGAAAGCCATTTTCAAGTCTCTCCAGTATGTTCAATTTGGTTAAAGTCCATGCTCTGGCTGGACCACTCATGGACATTCACAGTTGTCCCTAAGCCACTCCTGCACTGCCTTTGCTCAGGGTCATTGTCCTGTCTGAGGTTGTGAGTGCTCTGGACCAAGTTTTCATTATCTCTGTACTTTGCTCTGTTCAGTTTCCCCTCAACCCTGACCAGTCCCAGAGTCCCTGCTGCTGAAAAACACCCCCACGGCATAATGTTGTCCCCACGCTTCACTGTTAGATGGCTGATGAGCAGTGCCTGGTTTCCCCCAGGCATGACGCTTAGAAGTGAGGCCAGACAGTTCAGATTTCACCAGAGCAGGAAATCTTGTTTCTCAGTCTGAGAGTCCTTTCGGTGCTTTTTTTTTTTTTGTTCAAACTTTTGAAAAATTTCACATCCTGTATCCAAGCTCAGCAGGCACATCCTTCAACCACATGGCTTCTATTTTTTTGCTCTGCTCTGAGAGACCTTCTTTAGACAGGTGTGTGCTTTTCCAAATGATGTCCAATCAGCTGAATTGGACTCTAAACAGGTGGAGCAGAAACAGCTCAAAGATAATCAAGACAAATGGGAAAACCTATGTAACTTATTTTCCTACTGCATGATTAATGTTTTCATGGTTATGTTAGAGCCATTAAAAAGCAGCAAAGGAAATATTGAGGTCTTGGTTAAAGTTGCTATAGTCACTATGTTTATATTAGCAATGGGTCATATAACTTGTATGTGTAAGGGAGGAGATTAACTCACAAATCATCACTTGACTGCAGTTTCCCTCAGCACTATGGAGTGTTTTAGCATCTTTCAGCTCATTGTTTTGATCTTCTACAAAGTCTCACAGCTCCCAGTCATTCATCAGTCAAAGGATATATTGATCTGCTGCCACCTGTAGAGGGGCTAATTTGGGAATCACTTGTGTTGGTCGTAGAGGTATCAACAAAGGATTTATGTGGTAGTAAAGTAGGTTAGATGGCTTGTTGCTGCTTCCCCATGACTTCTGTGTTGTATAAGGATGTCTCACTTCCTCTGTTGGACAAACATGTTGCCAGTAGACATAATCCAGGCAGCATTTACATCCCCTCAAAAATGCTTTGACAAAGAAAACGAATCATTGTAATAAGCACGAAACAGGGACTGTGATCTCATTCTTGACACAGCACGGAGATTGAGTTAGGCTGTCGTGTCTATATGTGCCACACACAGCTGTGCAGCATGTGTATGCATAAACACACCCTTGTGGTAACAATACATTGAAGAAAAATGCTAATTAGGGAGACATTTTGTGACAGAGCAGGTGTTGAATTGCTGACAAGAGCAAAGTTGTAAGGGAAACCAGTGCGGTGAGAATCGCGAATGGGATATCTGAGCTCTTTTTACTTTGCTTTTTTATTGCTCAATAATTAAAATGAATTGTCTTTATTGCTGTTGTTTTTCCTCCCTCAGTCCTATTTTTTATGGTTCTATTGATTTATTATCGGCTGTTATTCCAACCCACACTGGGCTTGTAATAGTTTTAGCTCTGAGATTGCTCCCAGCTACAATGTAAATGAGAGACCCAGGCTTTATTTCTATTTTGTTCCCCTGACAGTGTGATGGATCTAAATGGAAAAATTTGCAATGGAACAGTAAACGAAGGAGTGTGTTTGAAAAACTGTTGTTAAGTGTCACCTTGCATTAAATTTGAAAGGGCTCACAGTAATTGTTTGAGTGTGGGGCCGGTCCTAGGCCGTGGACATGTTATTACTGCTTTGGTTCTCTTGACAGTTCGGGATTAATCATGCTTTTATATCTTTCAAGTGAAATTTTAACTATTTTGGTGGATTGCAAAACTGAAGGGGAAAACAAACCTAGTGTGTCTGAAACTTCTGGTTTCAAAATCAATTAAAACTGCATTTCTGCATTGAACCGTCCAAACAATAAGCGAGGGATAGTTTGAATATTGCAGTAGTGTCGCTGAAATTCTGCAATTTGCATATTGGTCTGACCTCTTTGAGTCAAGCACTTGGCACCAACATCTAAATCCGGGTTGTGATCTGTAGTGATTAAGGCTGCACCTCTGAATAAGTCATTCAGGTCACAGACAGCTGGTTCAAAGACTGAATACGCATTAATTAAATCTTTACTTAATCTGACCTGGCAAAAACATGCAGGTTTTTGCATGAGAGTGCCATTTCAGATCTGAGTTAGAGATCATTTCGTAAGATTTTCATCTAGTTAAGTGTCTGTTACTTGTAAGTTACTCATTATCATAGAATGTATTAATATAATGGTGATTGATCATATGACCCACTAATGGTCAAACACTCTTACTTGCCTCTTTGCCGAGTATTACAATCTGTGTGTCTGTAGAGACATTTCCTCCCTAAATGCAAATGCTCCGACATGTAAGTGATGCTGCTGACAGCGGTTGGGCTCCGGTGGAGCTCATCACTTCTGGTTATGTTGCGTTTACTTGTATTCGGAGATTGGGAACTTTCAACTTCGGAGTCAGGCTTGTTGTTAGGGCAGAAGTGTTATAGGGACATGTGTGGGTATTGATGTAAGAGGGAAACATAGGGGACAGACTGAAAGGCAACACACTGAGTAACATGAATAAAATGGCCTTACCCGGTTAAGAGAATAATCAGATTATTGAAGTTCCCCTCGTAAACATGAAAGGGGGTTGAATGGGAAAATGACGTAACTCGACGTCCGGTACAGTAGATGGCACTCTGCCAACATACAGCTTGACTGAATACGGCTTTTTTTCCGGTTCAACTTTGTCAAAATTACAAACGGCCAACTTTTGGACAGAATTTCGACCAAAACCGGCTTGGTAGTCTTGTCACTTGCCGTTGCAAAGTCCTCCCTTGGTTTAAAGGTAATGTTCTATTGTTGCTTTTTTTTTTTACATGTTGCACGCGCAGAAGTGAAACCCGAAGATTACCCGAGAACGCTGTTTACATGCGCGAATAATCAGGGTACTGAAGGAGTGCTCTAGGTCTGTTAGCCCGGGTATGAGAACTCTGATTTTAACCGGGGTATGAAGTTCAATCTGGTTTTTACACATTGTCAGCGACTATAAAACTGACAAAAAACTGAAAACTAAAACTGATGGTGTGCTCTGAAAGAACAGGCTCGCCTGCAATCACATTTTACCGCCAAAGAGGCAGCTAGAAACAAGGTATCACAAATCTTACGGATTATGACTTTAAGTCAACAATATCACAAGATGTTGAAATGCCAGGTTATATTCAAACAGGTCACACACCTGAATGTATATAATTGTTACTAGTCAGCTGATAGCCAAGGAGCTGATTGTGAAGCATGAATGATGATCCCAATCAATAAGCCAACCCAGTGCTATGATCGTTGTGTGCATTGTAGTGTTGTTTTTTTTTACTTCTCCCTTTGCCACATGACATACTTTTACATAGATTTATAGCAACTTCTTTCACTTGTTTAGTGCAAAGCCAGCTGCACAAATGAAACATGCTAAGTGTTAAGAATATCAATAGCACTTTGTGTCAGCTTTAATAGCGCTCTGAAAAGAGTTTTCAAGGATACATAACTCAACCTTCAAGAGGCCATTGAAACGCTGTTTTGGAGTCAGTTTCAAAGGTAAATTATGTAATATGGTGTCTGGAAAGTCGTGACAATGTGCCATTGAATTTTTGCAGCAATATAAAGTGTAAATTGCAGTGCTGTGCAACATTTTTGCAACCGTCCTGTTGGCACATACACACAAGGCTTTCTATCACTGATAAGTGGTTTTGTCCTTGGGGGGATGATGCACCTTACAGCTGGCCGAAGCAAGGTCAAGCCTCTTACTGTGTCCGTCCTTTACTCCCAGAAGTGCTGCTGCAGTAGTCGTGGCATAATGCACAATATAATTAGCTTAGCGCACCTATTTATGTCTGGAGAAAACAAGACATTGATGCATAAATGAAAAGGTAGAGCCAACGTTAAATAACTGATGAAATGAAATCCAACTGTCAGGTTCACAGGCATATGCCTGTGTTTGTAGTGGGGTAGACTGGGACTAGAGGGAGTGCTGCTATGTTTCTTGATGCGTCAATCACCGCTTAAAGATGCAAATATATTCAGCTCCTGAATGACAGCTCATCGTGTCGTACGCTGCGAGACCTTCCGCCGAACATGTTTCTCTGTGTGTGTTTTTTTTCCCATCTGTCTCCCAAATCCTATCTCTAACTCTTTCTGGGGAGCAAAGCAGCTTGTGATGGCCAAGCATTTGGAGTGAAAATAGAAGCAATCATTTATTCATCGATTGAAACATCAGAGGACTAAGAGGCAGTGAGGGAGTGGGAGCAACAAAGAGCGGGAAAGGCTGGCTGTAGGGTAAAAAAGGGCAATGGTGGGGATAAGTGAAAATGGAGTAAAGAACAAAGACCGAGAGAAAATTGTTGAGTGAACGAAAAGTGGCGATTTTGCCTTATTAAGAAGACAAGTGATGGCAACACAAAAAAGGGGTTTTCCAGTTCAAAGAAATATGAAGCAACCAATAAAGCGTAAAACTATTTGATATCTAGTGATTATGAAGGTGACGAATAAATAGTAAGAAGATCGGATGAGTTTTGTTTTTGTAAAACCTTAGCTTATATAATTGCTAATGAGCAGCAGCCACTGTGGTTCGGTTTGCTAATATTAGCCATTATAAGCTACTGATCCAACCCGTTCTCACTCCCAACTCGACAAATACAGTAGCTTGGTCAGTGGCATTAAATATCGGATACTGACATAAAAGGAACCCTTCGGCTCCTGTATGAGATGCACCAAGCTTTCAAGTGAGCAGTAAGAAGGAGTAGTATAAAGAAGGACAAAGTCTGCATCATGAGGAGCTCAGTGTGGTAGATGGATCAAACAGACAAAAGGACTTTCACCCAGAAGACTAGTGCTTGCTTACGTCAATGCTTACTTACGTAACAAATATTCTTGTTTTGGGTTGTTGGGTGGGATATGTTTTTCTGTTCTTGTCTGTTTTTCTTTTTACCTCAAGGCAGACACACCAACCAATAAAGACATTTTGAAAAAACAACAAAACATTCTTGTTTTGACTCAAACTCTGATCATCTCCTGAACCTAACCAAGTAGTTTTGTTGCGTAAACCATACCCTGCATGTTGAAAAAGTGATGCCAGATCCTGATCAAGCCGTCAGTTAGTTAAGTTAGGTGCAAAACTCCTGAGTGTACTGAACTAAGCAAAAGTATGTTTTATTGCTTATGAATTTCACTTTTCTTTTGTAGGAGGAAGAATGTGTTTTTCTTAATGCAAAATCTGCATAGCCTTAGCCTGTAATCACCAGACTAATTTGCAAATGTATTAGTCTGGTGTATTAGTTCATTTTTGATTTCCAAAATGCCTAAGGGTACAATTAGATCGCTTAGCGACCCATGCAAGTTAACGGGTGCTTGGTCCTTTTTTTTCAAATTACAGCTAAGCAGTACGCTAAAATGTGCTTCTGACAAGTTTTTTGACAACAACTAGGAAATAACAGCAACAAAAAACATGTTCTTTGATCAGCACATAGCCCATAGCTGGGATCAGCTCCAGCCCCCCGCGACCCCGAGAGGGACAAGCGGTTGAAGATGAATGAATGAACTATGTTCAAGCAGTCAGCAGTCTTTCAGTCATCATCTTAAACCCACCCAACATGTGATAATCAGTTGTGATTGGTCCGTTGGGGGCAAGGTCTGGTCAAGGTTTGTCTGAATTGAGAGGGGCTCCAGACTTATCTGCCAGAGCAAATTAAACATTCATCTTCGTTTCGAGGGTAACATAGACTTGCTTTAAAATGCTAAACTCTCTTTTCCCAAAACGTATAAGAGCATTAGTTTGGATTTAAAAGGATATCCATATGAACAGCCATGCTTTAAGTTTGCTGACACATTGCTGCTTGAGGCTTTTAAGGCAATAATCCGAGCTTTAGATTTCTTTGTTTTATTGACACAAATCATTAACTATCTCAACTCAGATACAACACATGTCCAGCAAAGCGCAAAAAGAGTGAAAAGCTTTTGTCCTCTGCAAGGGTATACATTTAAACAGCATTATCCTTCACTAGCAGTGGGGGGAAACATGACATGAGACAGGATTATCCTCTATAAATAAAAAAAATCCTCTCCCTACTACAGGCGCATGATGTGAATTGAAGATAGGAGGACCCGGTTCCCAGGATACAATACTCGATACATTCTGTTTTTTGTTTTTTTTTTCTTCGGAGAGATAGATAGATTCATCCCACGCAGTCCAAACGCACAAACACAGAGGCAAAACCGGTGCCAACAGTTACAGTGATACAAGAACATTTGAAAAAGAAAATGATTGCAAAGAAAAAAGAACATAAACAAAACAAGAACTAAATAGAAAGAAGCAGGGGAAAAAAGTAAATCTTTGCAAATCCTCTAATCCCAAAGGTGTCCTCCCTCCCTCCCTTTTTTTAAAATAGTATACAGCAAAAGACATTCAGTAGAGCAGACCGGAATGATAGAAAACACTCATGCAAAGAAAGCCTTTTTCACACACTGTCACTAACACGGGAAAATCATCTCAAACGACAGCGCTGTCAACAGTCAAGTGCCTTCAGGTCTTTTACTGGGTGTAGTTATTGTTGTTTGCTGTTTCTTTACAGACTTTAGATTTGCTACCATACTTGATAAAAATGATATGACAAGCCGCACCCCTTAGGCCAACAAGTCTTTTGACTTGACTGACCTCCCACTGTCCATGGGAGCTGGGGATCCAACAGTTTATTACCAACAGTCTTCGCTTCAGGACCCCCGTTGACCAAACGAAAAAGTTCAGCTCGGAGGATTTCTACAGAAGAACTGGAGCCACAGGAATGAGCTTAGGTCGATATTCCATGATATAAAAAAAGGCGTAATGATTTATTTTTTGGCATCTGTTCTTATTCTTTTTAAATCTGATATATTAGTCTACTTTTACAATCATTTCCGAGCAGAAAACAGTTAAAGAGTTTCATTCCAAAACAAAATAACAAAATTATGGCAGCTATTAAAAAAAAAAAAAGTCTACCATAGGTAAATATTAAGACCTTTATTTACAAAACAGTTCTCATGTGATATTATCTGATATTTTTCTGTAACAAATGTATCGCATTTTGGAATGAAACCCTTCAATTGATGATTTTTTTTTTCAGTGTCATTTATATGCACATTCAATCCAGTTTGCATTCACTGTTGCTGCAGTCTCTCAGTAAAAGTTACTTTATTTTATAAATAGAATGATCTTGCCATAGAGTCTTTTTCTTTCGCGGATATATTTTTGTATATAGGTAGATCTCTACACAGACAATATGTATTTATGTATGTAATCCATTTTCCGTAGTTACAGTTCTTCTGAGCGGATAACGTGGAACAGTGTGACATTGTAAAGGACCTGGTGGCCATTGTTCCAGGCATAGAGGGCTCGGTCACGCGGGTTGTAGTCCAGCATGGAGATATGCGAGTACTTATTCTGGAAGGCAATGTCTATGTACTCGTAGGTAGAGGAGTTGGTGGAGTAGGCGTAGTACACCTTGGTGCCTCCTGAATAGCCGTTGGTGACGTACAGCGTGCCGCAGATCATAAAAGACTCACCGGCACTCCTTTTGGGGTGGTTGGTGGTCCAGCTCTTAATGATCTGCAGCGTGTTAGGGTTCAGCTTGCTGATGACAATGTTGCCGGCGTTCTGGTTGGTGGCATAGACAGCCCACAGGCCTCCCTCATCCACCATCAGGTCAATGTCGGAGTGGCCACCCCAGGCGTAATGATACGCATTGTTGAAGCCGGCGTAGTCCAGCTGCCGGGACTTGCTGATGGAAGAGGTACGGAAGTCGAACTTGATGATGACGTGGCTCTGGAATTTGTTGAAGTAGATGGAGCCGTTGTAGACCACCTGACCTGTTCCTGACCACGGGTGGGGCAGGCGGTGGGACGTGAAGTTGTCTGACGTCATAAAGTCCTGCATCGACTTGTACTCCCGCACGAAGCGGTTGTTGTGGTAACCATCCATGTACCAGACCTAAACATCATGATAAGAAGGAGAAAGAAGAATTGGCATCAAACACAGGGGCACCTGAGAGATAGAAACCCCTATCTTCATTGTTCATCAGAATATCTGAATTTTCTATGCAGATCACACACTGAATAAATCAAATCACAAACTCAACAAGCATCCCAATTAAGTTAACGCTGAGACCCTAGTCAAGGAGCAGACGAGGCTGAGTTCCGGCAGCTCCTGAATACAAACAGTCAGTGTGACAACCGCAGGGTGGCATGAGCTGGGCCCTGCAGGGATAATGCCCATCATTCCAAGATAAAAGGCCTGCCTCAGCTGCTTCGACCCAGCTTCCTGCTGGCCCCTGCGGAGGTGGGTAGAGAGCTCTTACTCCGGAGCTGCTAGATGCTCAAACACTTCCTTAGTCTCAGAGGGATGGAGATACCTGGAGCCCTTCCCTGCTTCCATTCGCTGCTGTGATGCTTTTAAAATATGATTCATATCAAGGAAGGAGGTCTCCAAGGGCCCGGAAAAAAAACCCAAAGGTATGGAAACCAGGAGATAAAAAGAAATGGAGCAGAACTGTCTGCTCCTGTCAATTACACTCATTCTTCTTTGTCTTCCCTTTGATAACGCAGCACATCTTTCATGTGTTCTGTTCAAAATGTATTAGTTTCTACAAAAAAAGTTGTTTTTACACTATGCTAAATGCAATCGTAGTCAGCAGTACGCTTCACCCTTGCTGCTGAGAATCTTTTAAAATATACACAGCATACACCCTGTGTGCAAACTGCTAATTTACACTGCTACTATACTGCATGCTGCTGGTTCTTCTCAAGTTTTTACCCCCCTTCCTTCTATGTGACATTGAGTTTTCTGTCTCTTATAAATGTGTCTAATAAAGCCTGTGCACAAAGAGCATGTAGCTGACAAATAAACTTCCTTTATATCACGCTGCCTACCCTTCTTTGTCCGCTGGGCATCTTCCTGTTAAGACCATATAGATTTATCCCTGGCATTTCATTTGAATGAAAGCCAATCCATTTATTGAGCCAACAGACGCCCCGCTCCACAATCAGAGGGAAACCCGATGCAATCAGCTGATAAAAGGACAGTAAGCAATTAACACTGACTGTTATTAAATTTCACAGCGAGAGTTGACCTTCACCTATGATCAAGGCGAACTCTTACTTTAGATTCAGGAAAAGACATTTATTTTTGGATTCATGTTTCTGGAACAACAACTGAAAGTAACATTCACACTCCTGCAACCTGTAGCTCAGGTCTCCACCAACACCGGAAGGAAATATCTGGCTGCTAAATGTTCACCAGCTAGCCTAGCCTAGCCTAGCCTAGCACCACCACTAATTATGTCTGCTGGACAGTGCAGGGAAGGTAGTGTGGACTGTAAAGCCAAAACAATGAGCTGAAAGACAATAAAAACATTACCCAGTCCATTGATTAACTAATATAAAAAATATATATAGCAAAAGAACAACAAACCCTTATGTTAAATCCAACAGCCATGTAAAACCTTTGTCTTAACGAAATGAAAGACTCAAATTGGAAAAATTATGATTTCAATCAGAAACTGTGATGTGAAGATTACAAATCTAAGCAAGAAGTCCGTGTCACCTTATGATCCTTAACATCTGATGCCCATCTGTACATTCAACGTCATATTAGGAGATGACTCCCATCCGTACTGTGTGACTAGGACATACCCGTGTATCTCCTTCAGGTGCCAGAGGGTCGGTCATCCAGGAGCCGAACCTGGATCCAGATGTCTTGATGGTGATGGGGTCACTGATGCCCGTCAGTTTGCCACATGCTGCAAGGGAAAGAAGTGAGATGGAAACATCTAGAGCAACACCCATCCGGCTATTTAGACTCATTCAAAAATCTATTATGATGGATTCACTTTCATTTAAGCTAAATGAGTTTGTCTGCAGATTGAGGGAGTCATTGTCCACTTGTTGCCTTTCTCTTGGTGTGATGTACTGTACGCAAGGTTGTTATTATTCAGCTCACACAAGCTATTGCCTGTTTTAACTCTCTCTGTGTGGATGTGAGAGGGAGGGGAAACAGGAGTGGATGTATTCTGCTTCAGTGTGCTGCTTGTAAACTTATTTAGTGTTAATTAGTGTTGATCGAGGTGTTAATGTGAATTTGACAAAACTATCATCGTGTTGTGTGTCCCTCCCTGACTGATGCACCCTTTCTAATGAGGATGGGAGGGAATGAGAGACACAACTTTACCACATCGCATACCACACAGCACATCCATCCGTTTAGACGTTGGCAGTTTTGTCATGACAAAAGTCAATAAGACGGTTTACATGAGTTCATTTTGAACCGTGAGTGTAATGACTCAGGGGACTTTGACAATGGTTCATTTTAGCTTTTCATCACATCTTTCCCTGTGAAGCATTGCATCCATTAACCCCTCACCATAGCACTTATTATCCCTCTTTCTTTCTATTATCCCTATCACTCTTAATTGTTGTGAAATGTACTTTTACTTTGAAGTAAACACAATACAGATTTGATTTACGTTTCCCCTGCTAGTCTCAATCAGTCTGTCCCACTGCGTCGTCTCATCTGGTCAAATTCCCTTCCCTTACATAATGGAAATTTTGTGTGTTTGTGTGTCTCTGTGTACAACATATGTTCTGCCTGTGACTATGTGTGGGCATCACACCTCAGCAGCGCACTGAGAGACAAAAACATGGTCAGATGAGCAGCATCCACTATCTCTAGTGGGGGTTGAGTCCCTTACGTAACCCTCAGTGGGATTAGAGACCGCAGTAATACATTGGGCATTGATTTATTTATTTATTTTCTCTAATCATGCCCTCTCTCTTTAGATCACACTACTATTGCAGTCTGCTGGGGGGGATCCCGCCGATGGATCTGCATTCTGGAGATGCACACAGGGTCTAATCCCCTTTTGGCCTCAATTTGCCAGGGACAAAACGGGGGGCAGAGAAAATGGAAAACCTGATGGGAACGGCTGATATAACAAAACATCATGAGCTTTTACTCCCGAATGTGAGGATTTAGATATAGAATCAATGCTTTGTTCCTAAGGAGCAGAGAGATTTGTTCTTAGAGGATCATTTTGGTTTATTTCAACATGGGTCTTAGTTTTCTGGCTTTGAGGTTGTGATAATATTGTACTCACCAAAGTAATCTGTGAGGTCCGGGAACGCACTTGCGATACGCTTACAATGGGCAAGAAACACAAGTGGTAGTAAACCGGATTATATAAACCACTTTACTTGGAGGTAAAACCGAAAGAGAGCGCTCCAAAAACTATCTAAAGTAGGGCCGCAACTAACAAATGGCCATCAACCAATCAATATACTGTATGTGATTAATCGATCCATCGTTTAGTCTATAGAATGTCAGAAAGTAGGGGCAAACAGCCCAATGTGACGCCTTCAAATGTCTCATTTTGTCCAACCAGCTGTCAAAGAACATGACAAAGAAAAGCACCAGGACCTCATTAAGTATTGGTTGCAGCTCTAGTCGATAGTAATTGCTCATTAAACACGACTACGGCAAGAATGATAGTTCAAATTTGAACCAGGAAGTCAATCTATAAACTGAGATTTTGTGTAACAATTTTCCCGTTTGCCTTCCTGACGGGGTCTTACATGAACACTATATTTTCTGCCAAAGTTAGAACACTTTTTCACACAAGAGATTTCTGTATTTCTCTGTGCTCTTCTCACTGGTTTAAAGTGTGCGGGGCTAAGTTGGTAAGCGGTTATTTCCAGTACTAATTATGAGCATTTTGCCTTCATATTTAATTATAGAGAAAAAATGTTCCTATCATATGACCACTTGTGTGACTGCTTTGCATATCCAAAACTAGAAACATTCATAAAAAGAAAATACTTATTCCTTAAAAAAGATGAGAGAGAGCAAACTCATTAAAAAGGGATATGTTGAGGTTGTTCATAAAGAGACAAATATTGAGCTGTGGCATTTGAACCTGCTATAACATTACGCATTGTCATTTTATTCTCTATGGAGGAAATGGTGAGAACAATGGTTACAAGGCAGGTAGCAGAGGGTTTATGTGATGGTATGACTTTCCCCTCCATCAATCACTGTTTCGGTGCGAAGGGACTGGATTTGCCTGAAGCTCTCTGTGCCTCCCCAGTTGCCGGGGCACAACATAGGTTGATTTATTTATTTGATTATTGCCCAGCAAGCTGGCATGTCCGCTTGATCGATGGCCATTGTGTCCCAGTAGCCGCCAGTCTGTTAGTCTCTCCGGCACATAACAGTTTGAAGGACAGCTCTGTAGGGACCCTAGTTACTCTCTTTCACTTTCCCCGCTCGCCTTCACTTTATCACTCTCTCCTTCCCCCTTACCACCTGCTATCAATTTCTCCTTTATTATTTAATACTCAAATCTTTTTTTTCACCCCGTTGTTGATCTGCTGATGCAAAGTTGTCTAGTGACCTTCGCAAGTTTAATCTCAATAACGGGAGCGTAGTGGAGTGTATTTGCGTGCAATATGCATGAGTGCCTCTGCAATCATGTGAAAATGAAAGGGAGAGCCACCCTCTCTTCTGCCAGAGCCAGTCCCCACGCTGGGTGACCTCGCCTTTATCTCAATTGATCTTGTGCACACACTGGAGTAACAGTTCCCCATTCTCCTATCTTTGGCAGTCTGACCACAGGTGTGAGCAGCGACACGTATATTGAGCTGAGACCAAAAAAACAGGGACTCGCTCCAGTCTGGTGAGTAAGGACGGCAGATGTGGCCAGTTAAAAAATTAACTGCGCGCAATGTGAATAGATAAAAAGAAATGACGACAGAAGGTGCACCTGGGGAGCTGAGATCAGGTATCTGCTTTCTGTACTCTACAATTTCATTTCAATGGAATCGCTGTTTGTAAACCAAAAGTTTTCCCCAATTTTGTCTCTGACATCTTGCACTGTGAATAGCTCGAAACAGGGACACAATATACCCGTGATGTGCCACATGTAAGTGTCTCTGCTCGTGTAATGTATCTTAGTCACTGTAGCGTGGGTGTGCATCTATTAGCACTGTGGGCTGTGACAGAGGTGTGAAGAGACGGAGACAGGGGCTAAAAGCAAAGATAAGACTGTGATGGGAACTTGACGCTCTTTTCCTCTGTATGCTATCCACTGCTGTGTGTTTGTGTGTCTACCTGTAAAACGTTGTAAAACACCTCATGCCTAATCATGTATTTCTACATCTATTTCATCACAGAAAGCCAGTTTTCGGGGACACAAGCATAAATGAATGCAAGTTTGCAAATTTTCTTGCAATATATTGCAATAATGGGTGTCAAAACAAATAGAAAGTCAAAAGGTGTAAGGCCAATTAATACATACTGTACTGTATTTTCATTGTCAATTAATCCTCCAATTCATGTTTTATTCTTTAAATGTCATAAAATTGTGAAAAAAAGGCTATAGTGGCGTCTTCAAATTGTTTGTTTTGTCAAAAATCCCCAATTATTCTATTTACAATGACATAACAGCACAGCGGCACATCCTCAATTTGAGGGGCCTGAACCCAAAACATGCTTTCTTTTTGATTGATTGTCTTAAAATTGGTGTTGATTTTGTGACAATCGACCAATTGTGTCTTTACAGGAAAAGCACATATGTTACCTGGATGTAACCCCAGTTCTACAAGTACATTTATAGCCCTCTAATGGACTTCACAGTCTGTTTAGTTTGAAAATGTAAGAGTAAACCAATGGTGAAGTCTGTTAGACGGCGAGCACATACAAAATACAACCATAGAGTAAATGGTGATTGTGTTATCGAACCGTGTTATGCATCCAAGTGTCTCAGCTACACATAATGTTCCTGTGATGTTCTCAATTGTGTGAATATGCCTGAGGATCTCTATCTGGTCACTCACAACCTACTACATGTCTGTGGGAGTGTTTGTGCGTACACATGTTTGAGGCAAAGTGTGTGCCAACAGCTTTCTGTGCCTACCTAATTTTTGCATGCATGCTCGGAGTCTGTCCTCAAGATTTGACACTCTGTTGTGGAGCTCCTCGTAGTCATAGGCCCCCATCTCCTCCTGAAGTTCGCTTAGAACTGACGTCAGATTCTGGACCTCCTCCTTAAACTGCAATACCAATTTGGCATCGGCTTTGTACTCCTCCAACACTGGTATCAACGGTCTAAGATCCTCCATTTTCGCTTTTATGGCCTGAAAGGATTAGAATAAGCTCGGTTGAGTGTCATGCGTGACAAAAGGAGACTGTCCATAAAAGAAAAGAAAAAGAAAAAAGAAAAAAAACACCTGTCTGAACCTGACTACTCTAACTCTACCCTGCCTCTTCACTGACATGATGACCCCCTGTTTGTGTTCGTGTTCAGTGTTTGTGTGTGAACAGCTGTGTTTCGTCTGTGCAGGTGTGTGTCTGAGCAAACAAACCCGGAAAATATTCTCCACCCGCTGGATGAGCAGAGCAGGTGGCTCCGTCCCCCCCGGCAGTGACCAGCCGTTAAAAAGCAAGCCCTCGGTACACCGACAACAATTGGGAAAGCTCTTTATTGGTCATCATCGTTTAAAATGCAACATCGTATTAAGGGTTACATGCTTTTACATGTCACACACAACAAAGTGTCTCGAATTGTACGTCTATGGTTTTACGTATAGATTTGTTGAGTAACCAAATATGCATAGACAAAAGCCAAAAGAAAAAGGAAATGAATAACAGCAATTAATAATAATAATAATAATAGTAATTATAATAATAATTATAATAATAATAATAAATGTATTTACGTTTGAAAAAAAAGCTTTTAAATGGAAAACTTTGACAGCAGTTACATGCAGGAAGCGATCAGTGGTGGGTTGGTTTGGGAGAAGGTCGGGGTTTCTTAGTCTCAATGGTGCTAAAGGTAAATTAACTGTTTGATGCCCAAATGCTCTCAGTACTGTGGCCCAGTTCAGGGGAATCTGGAATTGACCTGCCTCTTCTTCCCTGTGGCTCTCTTTACATGTCTTAAAGTTAGCCCTGCAAGCAAGAAAATGACAAGCTGTTGACAGGGGCTAAAGCTTGCTAACCTAGCTAACAACAATACACACAAACAAACAAACAAACAAACAAACAAACAAACGCACACACACTTAGTATATGCACTTGGATGTTATTGCACACATGCACTGAGTGTGGTCGCATGGGGTTTTGGAGCATGCACTGATGACATGATCACACAAATGTATTGGTGCGAGCGAGATGATACAAACACTGAAGCATGCTAAAAGTAAGAATACAGAACTGAATGCAAAACATTTGTGTGAGTAACTGCAAATAGGGCTGGGTATCAAGCCTGAATGCTTTATTGGCATTGTCTGAAATGTGTTTGCAGCACACAGCAAAGCAAACCTTTGAGTACTTAAAGGTGGCATCAAATGTCTGGTCAAACTTGTACTCTTGTTTGCCTATAATATTGTAATTTCTGGGTAGGATTTTCTACAGTATGTGCTATTTTGTTCATATGTTGTTTATTTATTATTTCTACTAGGGAGACAGCTTTACGTGTGCAGCATTTGAGTCCAAGACAAATTTCCCTATGGAGTGAATAAAATGTATCGCATCGTACTGGTATGGCTGCTGATTTTTAGACATAATTTATCACTTGAGAATCTCTCTTAGACATTCAGAGACAAAATAATCTTCAACTATTTTTTGAAAATGTGTCGTTTTTTTCAAGCAAAAGTGCCCCAATTGCTCCTTAATTGTGGAGATTTGCTGCTTTTCCCTGTCTTGGACTGTTGCTTGGATGAACCATGTAATTTGCTGACGTCACCTTAAAGATACTGTGATAAGTTGCCTTCATTATTTTTTAGGCCAAATAGCTCAAAGAGCTGAGGCAATAATCTCCTATCGGTAATGAGGGGAGAAAAAAAAGGATTTTAAAGAAAAAGCACCATTTTACTATTGGTAAAGAAAACTGAGGCACTAGTTTCGAAACATTTCAACTGATACCCCGCACTACCTGCAAAACATGTTCTTAAAATAGCTTTATTCTATTTTGACTGGACAGTAAACCCTTTAAGAATCAATGTTTAATGTCTAATGTCCTTATTACATTAAGGATGTTTGTCCCATGTGCAGAAATTAAGCATTGCAGCATCATCTGCTCAGTGTGAAACACATCCAGTATTTGATTAAATCTCCTTATTTCTCAGTTGATTTAGGAGTCCATCACGTGGCTTTACAAAGTGAGTTGGAGTGAAATAAGGATATGGATTCTTGCAGCTGAGTTTATGTATCCAATTATTGAACCTCTCTGATTATGCATGCATTATGGATTTCTTGGTATGCAGTATGTGGTGGTTTAGTCACTTCTAAAACATCTCCACAGTGGGAACACAAAGACACAAATGGGTAAGGCTGTGTAATGATGGGCTACAGAGCAGCTGTGACAGAATGGTGGTTGGTTCAATGGCTGAATATCTGGTTCTGTACCTTGTATTGCTTGGCAATGTTCTGCTTGTGGTTCTCCTCCACCTGCCTGAACTTGGTCTCCAGACCACGGAGCTGGACCTCCATCTTCTCCACATACTGCAGGTCCCTCTGGGTTCGCTGATCCAGGACCTGGATGGACTGGGTCATGTTCTGGACCTGAGGTGCCATATGGACACATTGGACTGAGTGATGAAATAAATCTCCTATCTATTACAGTCTAATTAGAGCAATGAGCATGAGATGCAGAGAAAACGTAGCAGACTGTCAACATGTTGTTTTTGGCTTGGCTATCTTCTTGCAATGACTCACAAACTCTGACATCGGGCCAATTAGTCAGGGGCCTCAGACACATGGTGGAAGAGTAGAATGCATACTGTTAAGACACTGTCGTGGTCCAGAAACTCCATAGCATTGGCACAGCTTCTATTTATCAAGGAGCGATTTGTTGGTGGATAGCAGTGTTGTAATGTATCTTCAGCCATTTGGCTCTTCAACTCCAATGTAACAGTGTATGCATATGGTGGTGTGTTTTTTTTATGCTGACAGTTTTCCCAATTACAGATTAACAAAATCTCCTTATTTACAGCATCACATTTATTCCTAGGGCTGGACGATAATTGGATATGATCATTTATCGTCTTTATTGTAATGTATTGTGATGAAATCGTACATCAAGATATCGTGACACTCAATTACATCATCTTATTTGATAATAACTAGCAAATACTAAACTGAAATTCATCAGAAAATCTGATGTGATATATTTTGAGTTTATCATTTGCGCTAAAGTTCTTAATAAAATGAGAAAATACTCCTTGTTCATTTGTTACGTATTAAATTGACACAGGAGCATAAAACACAGGCTTAATCATGTGGTTATTATTTATTGAATCACCAGAAAACATGCTATGTATATGGTGATATATATCGTTATCAAGATATGAAATTACCTATATCATGATATAGGATTTTGGCTACATCGCCCAGCTCTAATATATCCCAGTATACTGAATAATCACCCCTGTATCATGATACATCCCCAGATTCTATCAATATCAGCGTGTAAACTAGCTGCTCTACATTATTTAGGCATTTAATCTATTTTTGGAAAAAGGTATTCTTTCATAAATGTGCTTAAATGTTCCTTTTGTGTAAATGGGGTAGCCTTAGCTTCCAGTCATGAATTGAGCAGGGTTGCATCATTAGATGTGTTGCTTTGGATGTGTGCAGCACAATAGAAACTCCCATGGAGTGAGTGTATAGCTGCCTCCCATGGTGCCTGTTGGGTTTCCAGGGAGCTCATTAGAGCATGGTTCCTACTCTTGTCCAACGGGCACGCCACAAACATGGGTAAGCCTATGTGTCTGTGTGCACGTCTTTGTGTGTGAAGTACTGCAGGTGAAATGGGAAAAGGGCGGTCTCTCCGGGTATTGTATGATTTTGATTGCTATGGTCACGAGTTGCTAAGGAGTTAAGCGGTAATTACCTTCTCTAACAGCTGCCTCAGTTGTTTGGTGCGGGCATCCCGTGAACACATGGACTGCTGTGGCGCTACCACAGTGCAAACACACCTTCCCTCACTATCCTGGGCTGAACTGTACACCTGCCACGATTCCTCCGGGTTCGCTGGCAACACCTGGGGACAAATGGAGTGAAAAAGTAGAGAAGAAGTGCAGTTGAGTAGTGATGCTGGAGGAGAGGGGAGCAGAAAAAACAACATGGACTAGAAAAACAGAAAAAAAAGAAAAGGGTACCGCAAAAAAAAAAACGTCCTTGTGTTTGTCTATGAAATTGGAAAGGTCACTTTTGCTGCTTAAGTGTATTGTGCCTCTGAGATGCTAAAGCTGCATTAAATTCATCACCATCTGGACACCACAAACAGCCAGGCTCCACCCGTTTTGCACCATCATACAGTATATTCTAAAGCCGCACAAAGGGAAGATGCAGCCAATCAAGGCAGCCGAAGCTTCACCCATTATTCCGCGGGCTGGGTGTGTGAAAGCTCTGAGTGTTAAGTGTGACGTGTGCAATGTCAGAAAGAGAGTTTTCTTTGGGGAGAGAGTCACCTGCTGATGAGATAAGGCCGAGTGAGTGACTTTGAGAATGATATACTGCATCAGCGATAAAAAAAAGTGGTCACTGGACAGACCTGCTGATTGAGTCAATTAGTGAGAAGGCGTGACTTTACAAAATCTACTACGGTGACTGACAGCCAGCCGCGCCGCCTGCTTTCTGCCCAAGGATGTGCTGACAAGACAAAGAAATCACTATCAAGCACCTGCCCTGATTTCAGTCAGCTCTCTCACACTGGGCAATAACATCAATGATCAAATCAAATCTCAGAAGTCATGTAAAAATGCTGCAATCTTCTCAAAAAAACGTGAAACAAACATTCCACAATGACAATAACTGTTTAAATATCAGTTTGTTGCTTTTTACTATTTGTTTATGTTATCCATTATTCCGAATTTCAGTGCAAACCTCCACTTGAGAGCGCTCACATCATTATCCTGGCACAGAGGCGGCTCAGAATCTGCCAGGAGCCTCACAGAGAAACAAAGAAACCTTCATCTTGACTCTACCTTTGCTTTGAACGCCTCTCTCATTCACACAGGCTGTGAAAGGGAGGATGAGGACTCCCTGCTGTTTCAGACGGGGAGGAAAAAAAACTGCCTTGAAATGTGTCATGTCAATCGGCTAATTTTTCTACCATGGATTTCTCATTTGTATCAATACCAGAGGGGTGAGGGGGGAAAAACCACAGATAACTTTCCACTTAGTGCAGGCTACTCATATCGACTGAAGCCAGTAGCAGCTGGAGCATCACCAAACACAGGAGGAAGATATCTGTGATGCCTCTCCAAGTCATTTTTACTTTTGCATGCTGCTGCAAGCGCCTCACAATCTCTCTCCTCTTAATTAGGAACCGAAGCGCACAGATTTGGCCTGTCTTGAAATTTGATTCCTACATTCATTCAGGCAAAAACAAAACAAAAAAAAACAACCAGCCGCAGGAAATATGCGAAACTTGCGCACTTACTCCTGTGCTCCGGTCCGGGTACCCTCCCTGTGCCGCCGTGAGCTTGGTAGTATTGAGCCCCACCAGAGAGGGGAGGGTCTGCGACATCCAGTTGGTAATCATCGCCATGGTGCTGAGCACGACGCCGATCTTCAGCAAAGGCACCGACATCTTTGCGCGCTGCTTGGACTTTTTTTTTTTTTTTTTTTTTAATTTCTTTTAAGCCGTCTTCATTCTACAGACTCCGGTGAGAAACAAGGGAGGCGACTCATGTTGCCCAGTGCTGCTTGCTGTTTCACCCGGGACTCCGGCTCGGCTGGTCGTTTTTTGGACATCTCCAACGAACCACTGGCGGCGAACGAGTCGGACGCGAGAGAGACGACCTAAACGGTAGGGTCGGGAAGGAGATTAGACTGCCGACACTTGCCCCGGTTGGGAGATAAAGAAGGGGAAAGCCGCTGGAAACGTCCTCTGGATAGCTCCTGGGTCCGCGTTGTCCCGCACACTGCTGCCTCACCGGGTTCACAGTTATCCTACTATTTCGTTCACGCCCGACGGTCCGCCTCCTGCCTTGGTGCGCTCTGTGATTAAGTGCCACTGACTACACACACAGGCTGCTCCGAATGGATGAGAGGAAGAAGGAGGAGGTACTACGGATCTATCTATATCGCAAGACGCAATGATGTCAGCCAGGTTGGGGTTCGTTCATTGTAATATCTGGGATTGCGCCTGATTCGCCCATAGCTGCCCCACTCTGGCTGTCCCCCAGAGGGAATGACAATGAGCAGTGCGGCTGAGGTCGCCGGGCACTGATGCTGAGGGATTATTTTATCGGACAGTGACATTTCTTTCTCCACTGCCCCACAGGAGGGGTCCTCTATCATAGGGGCCAACCTGCTCCGGATCAATGCATGGTAAAGCTCATTCAAACCATCAAGCACTGCAACGTGTGACTGCACCGCACACATGTCAAAATACGCACGAAACCCTGTGTGCAGAATGTCGCATTTCACTGACAGAGAGGCGTGAGGATGTTAGTTATGTTTTATGTATGGGTTACTGGATGCCTCGAGCTCAAACAGAGGGGGAGCTTTTCATTCGTGGGACTCTGGCGCCATCGTGCAGTCGATTTTGGCATTGCTGAAATCAAAGAGGAAGTGCCTTTAAAAATACAGGAAGCAGCAAAGAAATGTGAAAATAATACATATTATTTTTTTTTTTAAAAGCTCATCATGAAAAAGACAATTCGTCGATTTCCAAACCATTGTAAATGTCATGTGTGTGCACTAAATGCATGTTATTAGACTCAAACATTGTGTGTGTGCTTCAGAAAGGGCAGTTAAATGGTGCACTTTCTTGTTTGAGAGGATATCTCTAAGAAATGACAAATAATTAATTTGTTCATTCAACAGGCCTATAGGGTATTGCTCAAGACTGTGGCCCAAAATGCAGCACTGCATGATACATGAGGTACCCGGAATAGCATGAGTGGCTCTGTGTCCAAAGCTATTTCTGTCAGCTCCATAATGCATTTTTCTGGTAAACTGAAAGATAGAAGGAAAGTTTGCACTCACTGCACCTCCATATCTCTGTCTGTCGCTGTGTGTGTGTGTGTGTGTGTGTGTGTGTGTGTGTCTGTCTGTCTGTATCGCTCTTGCATCTATCTCTCCCACTCCTTTATGACCTTTAAGGTGAGAGCTGACAGTAGCGATGGCTCTACAGAATACTGTGAAGCATCGGCAGGGGTCAGCTCACTGCTGTGCACTGCTGTCCAGAGTCCGGTCTAGTCTTGTGTAATATGGTGCAGTTCAGTGCAGCGCAGTGGCCTCTAATTACACCACTTTCAAAAGGCTACAGTTAGTTTTCTTGGCTTCACAGGTGTGGATTCAGTTTTAATAGATGGAGGTAAAACAAATAATGAAAAGTGTACGTCCTACCTCGGATATAAAGTCAGTATTTAACACAGCAGCGTGAGATGGAAAGCTACAAGTGCACAAACAAACAATGCTACACAAAATAATCTATTAATAGTGATTTAAAAAGAGATTTGTCAATTAAAATGACTCATTATAATTGCATTGAGATACTTACTGATGAAGCATTGATTTCTAATTCTGTATCTCAAATGTGCAAACATTAAAGCAACACGCACAATGATTGCTAGTGCAGTCTTAAATAATTGCCTTGCATGAGTAGGATTGTGTAAGCGAGGTGTTGACAAAATTGTATGGCAACTTTAAGAGAATGTAGCTTAAAGTGTGCGTTCAAAGTTATTTTCGCTTCACCATATAGGATACAAAATATGTAGTTGTCCCTGGAGGGACGAACAAGCAGACACATCTGCAATATCATTTTGAAAAAAAGGTTAATAGAAGTATTTCTCACAGGGCTATTGCCTTATAGCGAGCAGGTGTTATATATAGTAGGATAACCACATTGTCACACTCAGTATCCAATGTAAAAGCTGTCCAAAGTAGCGAAAAATCACATTTCCACCAAGTGAACTATAAAATGCACCGTATATCCACCTACTCCTCTTCTGCTCGCTGTCTCTCTCTCTCTCCCCACTTGCTCTGTCGCTCCAACAGCCATACTGAATAATAAATAGCTTCAACCCCAGCTGCCAATCACACCACGCGTATTGCAATTCTGCTCAACTCCGACTCAGTTTCTCACACAAGACCAGATTGATTCTTCTGGATTCATACATTGAACATCCTAAACTGCGCTGGACCCTTGTAGTTTGGGCTCGAGGCGTGTTGGCAAAGTCGATTAAGTTGTTTCATGTGAATTAGAAGCTTTTTTCCATGTTTAAAAAAAATGCATTCTTAAATGTGAATGCACGCAAATCTAAAACCTTGATGCGCACAGTAATCCTTTGCATAAAGATTGTTTAAAGGGTGAGCAATGGCACAGTATGTGGGTCACATAGTGTCAATGGGGCAGCTATAGCACTGCCATCTGTGTTGTCAGGTGTCTGTTAGGTGCTTTAGGATGTGGGCCTGGAGCCACGGGGGAGTTGCTAGGTGGGGAACAGATGCCGCTCTGGCTGCTTACTATTCTTCTCTGTGTGAAAACCAGGCAGTAGCCAAATCCTTCGGCGGAGAGTACGGAGGCGAATAAACGCGGGCGGAATTAAAGAGGAGAGTGTGCTACTAATCAGGTGCCTCCCTGCTCCCTCAGCCAGATGTTAAGAAAAGATTTGCAGCTGCCCCCACGCTGTCTGAAACTGTGTGAGACTTTTGAAGCAAGGTGGTTAATGTGGTCATTAAGAGAGCGCCATTGTTCAGCATCAAAGTTCGTGGCCATACGGTCTGGATATAGCTTGTTTTTTCTCATGAGTAATCTGGCAATAAAATGCTCTATCATTCCATCTCTGGATACACCTCTCACTTTTTTATATCTGTCTTCAAACAGAGATGAGATGCGGATAGGCCTGGAGAGATGCACTGTAGGTTTCTATAGCAGGGGCTGTATAAATAGAGCCGGCTGTCAGTGTCTCTTGTGTTTCTGTTCTCCTGGAAGGCGGCGGACAGGCAAGGCTGTGGACTTATATCGACTTACCTTCAAACAGACGACACGCACTCTCAGGCCATCAGAGAAACACTGTCACCGTAACATGGGCCCCTGACCCGCACCATACAGGACCTGAACCCGACTGTCATGAAACCCAAAGTGAAACACGCTCTCCTTTTCCTGCCTCTCTGACTGATGGCTTCCATCCATCAGTGCAAACAGCCCCATTGTTCCATCGTGTCAGCATTACTGTGCACTCTGCCGCTGCACTCTATGTCCAGTTCACATTACAGCCTTACAGATTTGATGCTTCAACGTAGGGGGATAAAAATCGCACCAGTAATAACCGTGTGTGATTCCACATGAACGCCGTTGCTCTGTGAATAAAAAATATTCCACTCACAGCATATTGACATTTCTCATAAATTTACTGAAATCAATTGCTTGCATATTTGTGTCAAGGCAATATTGCATCAATATTTTTCCAACACATTGGTTATCAGGGCCAGCGGGGTTTGCAGCAACCTACTTCCAACACATTTTATTGAGTTTGTCACTCGGAGTAGAGTATATTGCCGGATACACTGGGAGCAGAGATTAATTTATTGATAGTACCTCTGCGCACGTTAGATTTTTTTTTTTTTAGTCTCCAATTACCAACCACAATTGGATTCACACAAGAGTGAAGCCCATGAAATATGACTCTGTCAGAGCAAGGGCAATTAAATCATCAGATTCTTCAATCCGGGGGTAGCAGGGCCTGGTAATAAATACATGCACACCCTCACTCTTTCTCCCACCATTATACTGTCTGTGAGGATTTATAAAGGCAACCGTTCAATGCACAAACACCAACTATTCTATGCATTGCTACAAATGGCCTTTGCAGGTAGCAGGAAGTCGTCCCTAGTCTCAGTAAAGAATCACAGAGATGCTTTTTATTGACCAGTGAATTTGTTTACTACTGCTGAGCTCGTTGGCTTTACATTGTTGGACTAAATGTCCCCACTCCTCACAAAAGGCAACAGTAAGTCACGCTCTGGTCATCGAGCATGCTCAAAACACCTTCTTTGAGGCACTGCATTTGATTGTGGAGCCCTGATTTAAGGAGAGCAGGCAATGATTCAACAATGACCTTTTTAGAGACATCTACAGGCAACACATTGTATCAGAACAGCCCTGCAGTTGATTCATCTGACCAATTACTAATGAGGAAATTGACATATCATGCAATAATGTCCCATATCTGACCGGTTTGTCATCCCCGGCGGTGATGACACTGAATAGAGAGAGCTCTGCTGGATCTATCCGCGCCCGTCAAGCACAATGTATTCACATCATGTAATCCCACCCGTTAATCTGTTTAAGCGGGGGTAGAGGGCTAATTCACGGGGGCTCTTTATGCGAGGTAACCGGCTAATCTCTCGATGGATCTGGAGCCAATTAACCGCTGGTTTTAGCTGTTTCTAATACACGGTGTGGGAAAATGGCGTTAAAAAAAACCTACTTGGGTGAGTTCTGTGCCCATGAAGATGAGGAGAATCAGAGTCAGGAGCTTGCTCGCAGGCTGCATCTCTTGCCTCCGGTGTGTGAGGACCAGCGGTCTCACATGCAGATCGAGTCCCTTCGCGTCCCCCCCTGCACAGCAGTCCTTTCCTCCCGTCTCTCGTTCGCGTCGCAAGTCGCTCGATTCTCTCCTCTTTTTTTCTTTCTATTCTTACTTAAATTTTTTTTATCCCTCAGCAGCCCGGTAGCAGAGAGCGACAGATCTGTTTCACGGGCTCTCTGTGCATATTCATTTCATCTCGGGAGCCAATCTTCGGTGCCTCTCCCCTTCGGTTCTTCGCGGACGCACTTATTTATCGCTGCGACGGACTGCGCTCAACATCGGGCTGAGGACGCGCAAACACTGCTCGTATACACCGCTATAAAACCTTCACTCCGATATTGCCAAAAGTTTACCTCCCCGCCTCAAGCTGCCGTGTAAGCTGTCGATGAAAAAAGGGAGAGGGACGGCGCTGTACATGGTGCTGAAAACGGAAGTTGCATCGCAAAGAGAGGGAGATTTAAATTGGCGAGCGTACAGGAGGGAAATGTCTGCTCCAAGATCATTTGAACCTGAGTTATATCACATAAAAAAATGTTGCCTATAATGGGTTTAGGATTAGATTTTTATCCAGGCTACAGCAACCGATTCAATGAAACAGTTGCATAAACCCTATTTTCCTTTCCTTCAACTTTAATTTGACAACTTATTGAACTGTACAGGCTTTGGGCCACATACATGCCTGGGAAATGTTGCATTTCAGAAAAACAACAGTAAAGAGTAGCTCTACCCATCTTCCAACATGATTTCTTCTTTGTCTGAAATAAAAACAAGCATGCACCTGAAAAATAAACTCCTTATCTATAGTCTGCCAAAGACATTTACCATTGTTTTCTGAGGACTTGGAGTTAGGGGGCGTAAGTACAGACCGTGCACACAGTTCCACTGGGGCACCAGAAATATGCCCCTGTTCAAAGAAGAATTTGTGTTCAATTTAAAATGCTGCCGTTTGCTATACGTGCCCTCAAAAAGGCAAACCCAGCTCTATCATGTTCTTTGAGGGGTCAGTAGCAATCTTTTGTGATACATCACAGCTTTGATCTCCCTGTTCAGTGTTTGTTCTCCTGCCTTCATGTTTAATGGGAGTGCACTTGTGCCTTTATGGCCTTTTGTCGAAGTCAGCGGTCGTTTCAGCACCACGGTGAAATAGACAGCTCCTCTGCTCTCAGCACTCTGTCAGAGCTAGCCATGGTTCTGATAGCTTTTTCTTTGATCTCTATTTTCCCATTTGACTGTAATATCCGACACATTGTTAGGGAAATATTTACACGCCTAATGCTGTCTGTGTGACTAGTAACTAGAGCGCACCAGGTTCCATCGTAACTACCTTAAGCCACTGCTTGGAGCCAGTCACCTTCAAGTGTTAAAATTAGCAGCGGTAGAAGAAGTATCTAGATCTTCCACTTAAATAACGATGATACAACACTAAACAAATACTCCATTACAGGTCAGAGTCATACATGCATGATTTGTTTAAAGGACCCACTTTGTAAAAAGTTAGATTTCCATGTCTTTTTTTAAATTATAAAGCAGGGCGAGGTGCTATAGAAATACTGTGAAAGTCTCAAAACACTCAATCCAAAGAGATACGCACACAATCAGTATTTGGAAACTGTGTCTAAACGAGCCCTCAGGACTTGTGTACGGTTGTGATGTCATAACTTTACTATATATGGGTAGAAAGTGCCGCTCAAGTGCTGATACAGTCATTCCCTTGCTACAATGATGGTTAAGAGTTGCAGAGAGTGAAGATGTGGAAGACCTGGAAACACTGACCAATCAGAGCAGACTGGGCTTTTTCAGGAGGGGGTCTTAAAGAGACAGACGCTAAAACTGAGTGTTTCAGACAGAGGGGAATACAGGGATATTCAGACAGACAGTTTGAGAAAAAGACTGTGTTTTCTGAACATCAAAGCCTCTTCTTGAAGAAACCCAAAATACAAATATGAAGCTGAAAATGAGCCTAATTTGGAACCTTTATGCACAAAAGTAGAAATGAAATGTAGCTTAAGTATCAAAATGATTCATTAAGTGCAGAATGGCTCCAAATGCCTCTTTATCCCTTTTATTGTAGTCTGGTGACCTAATGTCATTTTCCATTATAGCTCACCTTCCACAACTTCAACATGGGCAAAGGTCTCATCAGACAGAAGAAGTGAAAACACATGGGGGCCTTTAATTAGATTATTATATATATATCAATTTCTGGTCCCCTCATAGATTGTATGTGTGTGTTTGTCAGGTTTTAAGTGTTAGGCCTAGAGTCATGTCAAATGCTACACTGATACTGTGAGGGCTGACTATTAACTATAGGCTCTTAATTGGATGGTCATGTGGTTGTGAAGCCGCCCTGCTCCTGCCTGCCGGTGACAGGTGACTGTCTGAACCACATTAAACACTAATAGCTCAGTGGCCTGTGGATAGACTCCTGCGGAAAAGAATGATCTTTCGGTGGCACTAAGATGCATATATCACATTGGGAACGTAACCGGGGCAGGTTCATATCTGTATTCTCTAATGTGGTCTCCCATTTGTCTGTTAGCAGATTTTAGCTTGTCTGTGCACCTGAACAGAGCGATACAAGGTCAGACTGAGAAGAGGTTTAAGCTCTAGAATAATGATTTTCAGGGTAGCGAGTTAAAGTGCACTGCACCTGTTTCTTGTGCCTCCGATTCTGTTTGCAAGTCTTAGGCTGTTTTCCATTAGTTTCAGCTCTCTCAATGAGGATTTGATTATGGGGCAGGGGAACGAGATCTGTGAGTCATGAAAGTGGAATGCTACCGACATAAAGAGGGACATTTGTTTGTCGGCAGGAGACCTTTCCTGCGTGGTGGTACACAGCCCACACACTGGACAGAAGGAGACACCTCTCACTGTCACTTTGGCCAATAATAAAGTTTGCCTCCGTAGCCCGAAAATTTAGGGCTTGCAGTTTTTGCCTAAAATTAAATTCCGGTCGTGCTGACACGTTCTGTGTGTGAAGTGAGGACAAGATAATGTGTCTCCTTACTTTCTATATGGTAGCATCCAGAGGATTGTGATGAGAACAGGGCTGGAATAATGATCCACAGAGGAAATGGGAGATGATAGAGCACCTCTGTGGTTTGAAAGAATTCAGTGAAAACGCTGTTCAAACAGAGCAAAGCTTAACAAAGATGTTGATTTAATGTGGATTCTTGTATGGGTATTTCTCCTCCAGATTTATTTCCTACCCATTTCGCACCAAATGCAAATTGCTGGATTGTCTTGTTTGCATGCAGATGTACGTAAAATGTCTCGATTGCAGGTGCATCGGAGGGTAAGTCATTCTGAGTAAAATGCATGTGCTGCGCTAACGCTCTGTGAAGTTGCATTGATTTTGTGAGGTGACTGAGACTGATTTAACACCCCGACATACACAGACTTTCTCTCACTAAATTTGCTTCTTTTTAAGCACGCAGGATTAACTAAAAAACTGTCAGCTTTGGCACAGTTAACCAAGTTTCTCAGGAAAATTGATCATGTTTCCAAAATTTGTTCTCGTTTTAGTGAGGGCCCAGTTCTTTCACCGGTTTAATTATTTTCCTCTCCCCAGTTATAGTGTGTGTGTGAAAGAGAGAGGGAGTGAGATACGGAGAGATAGGGAGTAAAATAGCTCCGGTTTAAATTTAGGTCCCAATAGAATTTGTGTCTTTCCTCTCAGGCACGCTGCCATTACTTCCCCCTTTCATCACTTTCTCTCCCTCTGCTCTCTGTAAGGTTGAGGCTGCAGATAGCAATCAAAGATATGTTTCACACATCTATTGTACCTCAGAAATGCTCCACTTATTCAGTGTGCTGCCGACCTGGTCTGTACGGGTCCAGGACCTTGATCATCTCTGCACTTAGAGAGAAAGCTCTATAAAAGTATAAATTATCATCCCCCTGTGTGTTGATCTTGAGTCTGTGCTAATGCATTGGATAATCACTCTATCGGCATTCAGCCTTCAGACCTTGGGAGGATTAAAAAAAAATCCTCAGTGCTGTACAGAGAATGAGAAAGAAAAGAGGAGAGGAGGAAGAAGGAGAAGAGCAAATTAAATAAGAACAGTGTGAGAGAATTGAAGTAAGGGGAAGAAGGGTGAAAAGATCTATCTATCTGTCTAGACAAATGACGAGTGGTAGCGTTTGTCAGTTTTACCTCTGTATAGAACCAACGTCTCTGCACTTCTTGAGTTTCATGGAACTGCTTTTCATCAACTTACGATATCCAAAGCCATTCAACAAAAATTCTGGCATAGCTGAGCGCAAATTTTGGATTGCTGCAGTTGAAAAAGTGTGGTCTGATAAATCCTTTTTTTCACTCATTTATCTCCATCCCGACAAATTGTGTGTAATCCAGAAATGCAGCCTTCGACGCTTGCTATCAGTTGCCAGATGTTAAAAATGATTTTAGGTCTGGAGTGATACAGACAGCCATCTACTGTGATGCATTATTTCAAATGATTGCTCTACATGATTGTATACCAGCCGAGGGATATTAGACTGTGTTTATAGCATCAGGTGCACACAGTGAGGCAAATACTTTTCCATCATAGTGCTCCCGTAATGCTGGATAATGTCACCAAACACACTGCCAGAGCAATTCAAGAGCCATTTCAATCTGTGCCTGGATGAAGTCAAACCATAGACTGTATATAACGATTCAAATATATTATAACGGCCTCCGCAATCACCACATCCAAAAATCATTAAAGCTTTATGGGAAGTTCGGAATCACAGAGATGAATTAGGTCGTTAACGTCTAATGTCCATGACCTAAAGTCGTTCATCAAAGAATTGGATGCTTTACTTCTTTAAGGCTGGGATCTCACTAAATAAAGCTTAGGACTTTAACAGAACACTGAAACAGTTTTAGACATTTCTGTAATTAATGATTTGCTCACCAGAACGTTTTCTTTTTTTTCAATCATAGCTTAGCAACCGGAATGGCTGATCATGCTTTGGATTTCTCCACATGTTGAAGCGGTGTGCATGGAGCTCTACAGCAGCGATAATGATTATTCAAAGATTTTGGACTATGGTTTCTTTTTGTAGCCTTTCCCAAACCAAAGATACAATAGCAAAAGTCTGAGGATTGGATCAACAAGGAAGTTTGTCTGCTCTAACTAATACCACAAATGTTAGCATGCTAACTAGCTAACTACCAGTAGTAAAACTGATGTTAATTCAAAAACCAAGAACCATTTCATCAGCTATCTGCATTATTTGGTGAGGTTACATCAGGAAAAAGGACTTGGGCATTCTCTGTGTAGTATAAACAGTATATACTTTATCCTATCAGTAAGGTAACCATCCTTATTTGAGGAGTTGGCACTGTAACAATGCTAGCCCATTCATAGTTGAGATAGCATTATTTTAGATAAATACATTAGTTAGTCCTCAAAGCCTTAATGTTAAAATAGACACACACTCAGTCACTCATCTTCAAACGCTTATCCGGGGTCAGGTCACGGGGGCAGCAGCCATATCAGGGGAGCCCAAACTCCCCCTTCCTTGGCCACATTAACCAGCTCTAACTGGGGGATCCGGAGGCGTTCCCAGGCAAGAGTGGAGATATAATCTCTCCATCTGGTCCTGGGTCTTCCCCGAGGCCTCCTCACGGCTGGACGTGCCTGGAACACCTCCCTAGGGAGGCGCCCAGGGGGCATCCTTACTAGATGCCTTAACCACCTCAACTGGCTCCTTTCAACGCAAAGGAGCAGCGGCTCTACTCTGAGTTCCTCACGGATGGCTGAACTTCTCACCCTATTTCTAATGAAGACGACAGCCACCCTCCTGAGAAAACCCACTTTGGCAGCTTGTATCCACAACCTTGTTCTTTTGGTCAAAACAGACAATAAAGCGTGAATCCCATGATTGTTATAACCTCTGTACCTGTCCAATGTGTCACAATAATACTGTCATAATACTGTATGTAATACTAGGGTTTACTAGCTTTACCCTGCTGTACACATACAGTACAATACTGTTCCCCACCTGTTGACTTTTTGATTGGGACTTTAGCTTAGCTAATCACTCAGTCCTGATATCCATGATATCCTGTCTTTAGCCATCAAGGGCATATTTCTTAACCTTACTCCGCCAGATGTATGGACAAAGCAAAGCGTATGATGTCAGTAAAGGATATTTGCCGTTTGTGTAACGCTAATTTACGGGTAAAAGGCAAAATTACAGGTGCGCGGTCCATATTCCAACAGAAGGATTCAAGAGAAAAAAGCGTTAGCAAGGGGCTTGCTCGATAGATGCACTCAGCTCATCCGTGGAAGCTGCCATGTTGTTTACACTGAACCGTCGCTTCTCATTTTGTCACACTTAAATCCATCTCAAAACCAATGCTGATTGGACGTTCGCTTGGCACGCGGCTCCCAATTTTCTCTGTCGCACGTTACCAGACTTAGCTAACTGGACAGAAAGATTTTAGTCACAGAGGTAAGAATAATTGTCTCGTCAGCTATTAAAATATGCCAGCAACAGCTGTCATTTCAGTTGTCAAAAATTCACAGTGGCCGTCTAGAAATGAATAGCCTGCTTCTGACTACCTCTGTGTGAAATATCTGCCACTTTCATAATTGTATACTGCATATGTGCGGTGCAAGAAAAGAAAATTCCTTTCTCCTGCCCTTGAAACCCTCTTTTTTTACAGCAGCCGATGACTATTTAGGCAGATGATGGAGACATTTATGAGCTC
The DNA here is from genome assembly GCF_963691815.1 of Echiichthys vipera. NCBI lineage: Eukaryota > Metazoa > Chordata > Actinopteri > Perciformes > Trachinidae > Echiichthys > Echiichthys vipera. Next base: position 23,697,793 of record NC_139841.1, read on the forward strand.
ATTGTTCTGTAGGTGGTGTAGGCTGCTGTGAGTGTTGCTGAACCCACACAGTTTGCTACGGTAAACACAGGCAAGTCAAGGCCTCAGGGTGGAGAAGCCTACAGGCCAGCCCTCAGGCCTAACCTTTGATTCACTCACTCAGCACTGTGATTTGACTAATGCAGGCATTTATAACAACAGCATAAAATCCTAAGTTGACAAATATTATGCAAGTCACACGTACTCCTTCAGCTATAGACGCACCAATCCCCAAAAGATCCAGGCATATTCACTGTGACACGCATACTGTCGATGCTCTTTTATTTTGTACTTCCAGTCTGATAAACTGATGCTTTGTGCTGCTCACGACCACATTGTCAAACATCTTTACAGTGGAGTGGCTGGATTTAGAAGGTTTGATTAGTCTATGTGTTATCCATTGTGTCCATTCAATTGTGTCAAACTTCATCTATTAAAACTAAGGTTTGTGTATTTCTCCTTTCATCTCTTAATTATCCGTTTCATTTATTTCTTTATTCACTACATCCAGTGATCTGTGCCGAGATATTATCTTCCCCACTCAGACTGGTCTTATTCCATGTTAGTCTGCCCCTCAATAGGATGTAGTGCTGTTCGCGTCTGTTGTTGCTTGGAGGCTAATGTCAGCAAACGACTACCATGGCTTTGATTTATGCTGTGTGTTTGTTTGTGTGTGTGTGTGTGCGTGTGCCTGTGCATGTGCGTGTGCGTGTGTGTGTGTACGTGTGCGTGTGTGCGTGTGGTTAAGTGACATGCTGCTGCTCACAGTCCCTGGAGGGATCTCTCTGCAATAGAGATCCATGCATCATAATGCATCAGCTATATACAAAATTGATGACAAGAGGTTATGTAGGTCAGAATGATGCAGCAGAAATGCACAGAGGGACATTGACAGACAATGGGAGACAAGGAGAAGCTGAACAGACTGGAGGCCATCATGGGTAAACAGAAAACCAGAAAAAACAGTCAGAGATAATGCAGCAGAAGACGGACTGACGGACTGGAAATACAAGACAGTGAAGAGAATGGAGGAGAAGGATGGGGAGGGTTCATAGTCGTTCTTGATGTTAGTATTTCTGTCATACGGTACCATCCTTTGTTTGCTCATCACACACAGCATCTCTGCGTGGTTCTTGTATTCGTGTCAGAGCTAATTACAGCTGCCAGTTGCCAGATCACTAGTTAGAAGACAGAGCTGTATCCCAGCAATGTGCTTTCCACCCTACTGGGTTGCCAGATTTGTGAACGTCTTAATTATGCCGTATGAGCTCGCAGCAATGCCTCACCTTCTGCGTGTCCTCAAATAATAACGTTGCTACTAGGCTCCAGATTTCTCTACTATGTTTGCCTTTAAGGTTAAGGCAGAATACTTCAGCATTCACTTAAATCATTTTTTACTGTAGTTGTGTAGAATACAGCTGTCAAAAGTGTGCAATACAACACTTTCTGTTATTGACTTTTAATTGTACTTTGCAATGGCTTCATATGGCAGTAGGAGTGTTTTAGCCTATTTTACCTCATGGTTTTGCTTTCATAATGAGCCTAAAAGGTAGTAATGTTATTGTTTTGGTTCACTCTCAATACTCTCTTGTGTCATAACTAGACTTTAGCGATGCTCTTATAAACTACTATATGCTACCTCACTGCTTTGTCTGTATGTTGTTGTAACAGAAACAAGCTGGTGAACAAAGTGGAGCATTTAACAGTATGTAGTTTTGTTTAATATTACTGCCAAACAAATAAAATGGATAGAAAGTTCCCATTTAAATAACCGTAGCAGAATGGTCAGAGCGACTGCCATTTTTAAGTCGGTAGCATGGCAGAGCAACAACCTCGCTGCAAGTGAGGTTTTGCAGTAATGGACAAACTAATAAGCCTCGTGGAGTAGTGATGTTATAGCCCTGTGAGACCATCCTGATCTCGCGAGCTACATTGTATTTTAGCTGCAGATCAGTCTGGTAACGTGTGACGGAGAAAATTTTGAGCGGTTTGCCAAGCGAACGTCCAATCAGCATTGGTTTTGTGGGGAGTTTGAGTGTGATGCAACGCATGCAAATCCGACCTGATATAGACACATTTTCAGACAGCGGTAACCCTAATTCTGTTCGCTGCTCACTAAAACTTTTTTCTCTTGGATCCTTCTGTTGAAATATGGACCGGGCACCTTTTATCCGTAAATTCACTTTACACAAACGACAAATATCCTTTACGGACATGTTGTTTACTTTCTGAGCTTTGCCCCAACGCTCTGTTTGTACCTCATACACTTTTTTGATCTGATTGGTTGATTTGGCCCGATAGACCCGATATATATATGGTTTATCCAATCAGTAACCAGTATTTTCGCCCCTTCCCAAAAGATCTCCATACAACATTTCCGAGATGGATTTGCTGAGCAAATGTGAATCATGTGAATCAATCCATCTAGCGGAGTCAGGTTAGTGATGTTAGGGGAATCAGCCACTAAATTAGTCAAATTTAATGTTTTAAACAACTCAATGCTTCATCCACACACTCTGTTTACAGTGTAAGAATGCACATCACCAGATGAGTGACAACTTTGTTCAGCTTGTTTTCTGTGACCTGTGTGGAATGGGGAAATGGCTATGAGTTAGCAAGGTAGCTAGCTCGCCAGTCGTCCGCTAGTTGGCTGCTGGCTCACTTGTTCTGCCGTGCTTTCATGCTGCATTGGCTACAGAAAATAAGTTGAACAGCACACTGGGCTCTAACAAGCAAAATACCTTGTTAACTATGAACTCATTCTTGACAGTCAAAAATTTCCACAATAGTATAGGGTACGTGAGGTCTGCGTTCTCTTCACTGGAACCGCAATCAGTACACAAAATTTGGTTGATCTCTTTATGCAAGTGATGTCTCACTAGTTGTTACTATTACTGTCTGGAAATTGGATTTGCAAGTCTGACACTGTTTCATACATACATTTTTCAATTAAACACCACGAGTGAAATTGGTTGAACAGCACGCACCACAAGAGAACAAACACAGAAAAAGTGATTTCGTATTCAAAGTTGGTCCAAGGGAAACTTCTCCAAGCTCGCAGTGATTTATGAGGCTGAATATGTGTGATTTGTTCTCGAGAGCAAAAACTGCCCTCTCGGTTTAATAGTAATTTGAATGCGTCTCAGGATTCCTACATGAACATTATACACTCGTGCTGTGGAGTTCAGTTAAACACTATTTCAAAGCCCTTCAAAGGGAGCATTCGGATTACAGTGATGTATTTGCTACTCTGAGACATCACAGTGTGAGTGTTACAACTTCAAAGTGGCGACTGCGAGTTCCATTGGCTTGAACGCTGGGGCGCCATAGAAACCAAGAGAAGAAAAAAAATCTGTCAGTGTAAAAAGAAAGACAGCTCGTGAGTCAGAGAGAGATGAACATCCTCGCTGTGTTGTATGAGGATAATCTTTCGAAACATCCAAAAGAAGCTCTGGCTTTTATCTGCATACTTTTTCCTATTTACAAGCAGTTTTTGACAGTGGATGTCATCTGTACCTTCAGTGGGTGGTTAGAATCTCACCAACACCTGTGCAATCTTAAAGCACCCCTGTGCAGCTCATAATGTGTTCTTGGTTGAAAGACTGTCAGAGAGATGTTGATGCGACTTCATTGTAATTTGTTAGGCTGTTTGTAGTGTTATAGTGGATTGCAGTGTATTATAAAGCACACCGGATATTTTGTCTCTCTCTTGACAGTGCATCTTTTATCAATACCCTGGTATTTTCCCTCTTTTTATCTCTCTGTCTCCCCCCCTCTCTCTTTCTCTGTGTGTGACATAGTTTTCATCTTTTTGTGCTGTATCTGGAGGGTGCCCAGGCGGGGGGAATTCATCATCCTAATGCGCCATGTATAAGCAGTTGTTAAAAACCCCCACACTGCATTTTTTTCGATATTCATCACGGTTGTAATATTTCTGCTTCGGGTGCCTAAGGCAACTTCTGCAACCGGTCAAAGAGCATCACTGAAAAGAGTGAAATCAAGCAGTATGTGGCGGAACTGTCTCGTGTGAAAGAAATGGCGATTGAGGAATACAGATTTTGCGAGAGAAGAGGTCCAACACACACACACACATAACAGCCAGGAACTACCTGCTGTGTTAAAATTTAGATTTCTTTTTTAGCATTTTCCAAGCTTGTGAATAATTAACGCATGTATATTGCAACTGAATTAATGTGAAGTAAAAGGACTCCCGTATTGTCGAGCTATAATGAGCAGAATCGACTCCAATAAAGTGTATGCACAAGCATGTGTGTACACAATCTCACTGTAAATCAGTTATTTCTTAAGGCTACAAGATATTGCGCTTCACACACATGCATTCAAATGTTCATACTGTATATTAGGTCCACATGGACCAAAATTGCATTTATTACATATACCATTAATATTGTATGGCATATATGTGTTCCTCACACAAATTCCAATGTATAATACAAACAGGAAGACTACAACCACACACACAGTAGCATATAAAGCCAGCAGCATGCCTATCTCAATGTAATTCCCTTTGGCTTGTTTATCGCCACACAAACAGAGACATACCTACATTAAAAATGAAATGAGTTTGCCTGGCTCTATGGATGATAATGATGCTGTTCAACTGTTTGCTTTGTCGATGTACCTCAGGCAGTGCAGTCCCCCGGGTTTGTGTTAGTGCCATTAAAGCCAAGTAAATGTCATCTGGGGGGATAAAACACCCGTGGTTCCAAATGGCTGCCTGACTTTTTTTTATAAATGCATGAAAAGTATAATTATGAAACAGATGTCCAAAATGTGAAAGGTTCAATTGGTTTTCTCATGCAACATCAATTCAATCCTAGAGAGTGACCTTATTTTCCTATATATTGTGTGTAGTTTGTAGCAGCATCAGATAAAATATAAATATACTGTACAGCAGCAGCGTGCTATAATCACTGCACTTGAATTATGCCTTACAGAAAAGCAGCATTTTGTAGTAGTATGTGTAGTACTTGAGCAGAGCTGTCATGTAATGTTTTGCGGGGTGCCTTCTACCAGCACAATATTTATAAGAATGTGAGACTGTATATGCGAGTCACCACACACAGTCAGCAGCAAATGATTGAAAGCGACATTTTGAAGAGTTGGCACTGTAATGAATTCTGAATGTGAATAAACTGTGGTGGTTCTCAAAATGGGCCCCTGCAATGGCCTTTTTTCGATAAGTCACCCCTAAGACAAAAATGCTTATTTTTACCTCCGCCAAGAGATCACGTTTTCAGTTTTTATGAAACCAGGTGGGCCTAGAAAGAACCCATTACATTTTGGAGCAAATCCGAATCACGGGGCAGATACATATTTTTTCACTTTCATTAAAAGTGAGAGATTACTGTCTGTCTTACTACTGTCGGAAAAATGACTGTCCAACTGAAAAAATACACTGTATTAACCTTGTGAGATAGGGCATGCCTGAGGGGAGGTCTGCACTCCCAGAATGCCCTTCTAGTTTCATTATTATTCATATGGATTGAGACTAAAATTACCTTTCTGTAGCAAAACCCCTTCGTGAGCCCATATGCTGTTCCATTTCCTCTCAGTGTTTGTGTTGTCATCAATCAACGACCCTGACATATCAATACATTGCCACATTAATCAAGCAAAATGTCAACATCCAGGTCCATCGACTTCATATGAACAGTGGAGCCGCTTTACAGCAGTTATGAACATATCATTTAGGGTTGTGTGCACCGAGTGAACACCTCCAGTATTAGAAGGAGTGGCTGAGCCCTTGTTAGCCAGTCTGTCATGCAGCACCTCAGATTAATGTTGATCACATGTGTCCATAGACCCATGATCAGTTTGAGGGTAAAATCAATAGGAGCTGAGTCTCCCAGCTCTGCCTCCCTAAATATTTGGCTCTGCAGGGGAAAAGATCAATGACCACACCAGAGGCAGGTGTATGATCCAATTACAGTGGCGTAACAGCAAGCATCCATCTTGCTAGTTGGCATGCACACAGGAGCATTAACCCCTTCAAAAGAAGTCTTGCACAAACACTGTGATGGAGAGAGAGAGAGAGAGAGAGAGAGAGAGAGAGACCCCAGTGCTTAAGACACAATCAGTCTAACCCCCCCCCCCCCCCATCCTTGTAGACTACCTCAGTCAGGCGGCTGTCCTCTACAAAGATGCTAGCAAGCAAACTAGCTGTTGCTGTATGTTACATCACGACCACAGTACAACCATTTTTTTAAATATGTATTTTTCACAGACAGTTGTCACTGATACACTTTCACATGGTGCAGGTTATCCTGTGCAATTTTCAGCAATTGTCAGTATTAACATAACTCAACATAATTTGTTGCATAAAAGAGTCAAAATCAATTCAATAAAAAAGGGAGATATTTGTTGAGTCCTCGTTGATTTTAATGCTTTTTGTGCAGCTATGATTATTTACCAGGCACCCTGTGAGTCACTAAATCAGTTCATTGCAAACTACTTTCTGACAAAAATATATTTATATATTAATTCAGCATTAATGCAGCATGCCAGCAGAGATGCTCTCATCTAGCCTGAGGCGTCAAACTGTTACAATTGCTCTATAGAGTCATTGCTTCTTTATTATTTCAGGAGGCTGCACAGTGAACAGAGTAAATCAACATAACCCTGCGGAGCTGCCTTTTGACAAGACACTTTTTTTCCCCGTTTTTGCAAAAGGAAGTCGTGGGTCACTTACTGACATCTTTATATATCAGCACTGTCTCTAACCAGAGTGCCTGCCTGAGTCAGATTTGTGATGACAGATCCACATCATGTAAGAGTGTGCTGATGTGCAGCTGGCAGGGAACAGATAGATGTTCTTAATATCTATTGCTCCAACCGGACACCGAGTAAATGAATTACACTCCATCTTGCAAAACGCACTCACTATTGTCTTTTTGTGTGTGATTGTTTATTTGATGTGTATGAAAACAATGCTATATACACATAACCAAACCCCACCTCGATGCCCTAAGCATTGATATTAAACTACACCAGCTTTTCTCTGAATGAATCTGACGCCAGCTCCTTCAGAAAGGCAGGGGAGGCAAATCAGTGTGATGATGAGCGGGCTGGGCATTGTAGACTGCTCATTTGAAATAGAATTTCTAATGTGATTTGAACAAGCAGCTGCAGGCTTCATCGGGGTTTCCTTTTGTGTTTGATTTAGTTGCAGTGGTATAAGAAAAGATATTGTGCTTCCAAATGAGTTTCAGCCCAATGTAGAGCAGAATTCCATCCAAACATCATTATGTCTGAGTTTCCGCCCATCTATTCCAGGCAAAGACAGGCTGTGGCAATGAATGAGTAATTTGCATCACTTTGGCCGTCATTAGCAGCCCTTACGAATCTTTAGACAGTGAGTGTTGCTCCTTTTTTTCCTCTTCCGCCCTCAAACTCTGCAGGTAGGTAAAGACACAATTACCTGTATGACAAATAAGATCTTTTTTCTAAATATATTTCAGTCTGTGAATGATTCATGATATTTTTTTTTAGAGTAAATACAAATGTTAAACTGATACTTATTGCACATAATTGACTGTCAGCCCAATCGTCCTTAGCTACTGCTGCTCTGCTTTCCACTCCAGTGTTGCATGTTTGCAGTTTACAGTGGCAGATTTATCACTTTGAATTCAGTCATTTTTGAAATGCCGTTAGCTGAGGATTCCCTAAGGGGTAAATAAACATCCTGTCTGCTTCGTGTCATGTAACTTGAATCATCACCAGCTAAATTATTTAGTTACTGAGAAGAAAACACCTCGGAAGTTAAGTTTCATTGCCAGTTACCAACCTTATGCTACGTAAGTCTTACCATACCAGAGACTGGTGGATTATTGGTTAGTTTATCTTCAGCCACAAACTTGATGTACATCATACTAAAAGGTCGAGAAAATGTAATGGCTTATGCACTTTCTATCTTGATTTGACATTGAGGGATTGGTCTAATGTATTTAGAATGCATAAGAATGCAGAGATAGGGTGAGAAGTTCAGCCATCCGTCAGGAACTCGGAGTAGAGCCGCTGCTCCTTTGCGTTGAAAGGAGCCAGTTGAGGTGGTTCGGGATCATCTAGTGAGGATGCCCCCTGGGCGCCTCCCTAGGGAGGTGTTCCAGGCATGTCCAGCTGGGAGGAGGCCTCGGGGTAGACCAAGGACTAGGTGGAGAGATTATATCTCCACACTGGCCTGGGAGCGCCTCAGGATCCCCCAGTTAGAGCTGGTTAATGCTGCCCGGGAAAGGGAAGTTTGGGGTCCCCCGCTAAAGCTGCTGCCCCCGCAACCGCAAATAAGTGGTTGAAGATGAGATGAGATGAGGAATGCATAATCTTTAGGCAACAGGACAAGGTTTTAGTATCAGAAGCCTTCATGGTTACTGTGTGTAGTCCATAGTGATATTGAGCAATCGCTTTTGAGCAGGCTTTGGTTGCATGCAGGTAGATCCGTGTGGAGAGGAGAAGAGAGAAAATGCTTTGGCTGCAATGCAATCTTTGAACCCATCATCTATCATCTGATGATGGTTTAGCTTTTTATTAGCTTTGGAAAAAACATGACTGCATTCATATGCAGAGAAACAATCTGTCATCTCTGAGCCCCAACTCCAATTTGCTGTTAACAATGACCGGCATACATTATACCTTGGTTCCTGTCCCTGTGTATTTCCTGGAGCGTGCGTACTGTACCACAAAGTTAGTTCATATCATTGTGTTGTTACCAGAATAAATGGCTGGTTGTAGCCAAGTGTCAGTTTACAGCTGCTACATAACACACTGTTTAATTCCTTCCTAACAATGGTGTTTTTTGTTTTTTGAAAAGCTTAAAATTCCTATGTCATGAAATCCAAAGCTTGACTGACCTGCTGTGCCTAGTTATGGTGGATAAGCTTTAAAAAAATTGTTGTTTGAGGAAGGGGTTTTGCAAATGGTCAGTTGGAGATGAATGTGCATCTTACAAACACAGAAATAATAGTGCTTACTGGATTGTTTCATGCAAGTATTCCACATCCCTCCCATTTATTCTGCTTTTTTCCAACACCTCCCCCATCACACACACACTGACAGAAACAGAGACATCAACATTTCTTTAGCCAGACAGTAGGGCATTTGGTGTGGGGAGGAAAGGTCGGAGGAGATGAACATTTGCCTGGAGTTAAAGTGGACAGGCTCCTCTTCGCCTTGGGGTTACTTGAGATTTTTCTCTTTTTTAGATGCTGCAGATTTTATCCAAGTAGTCTGGGAAGCTATGTACCCCACAGGAAGATATGTTGCCTTCATTAAGCTCTATTGTCAGCCAGTGCTGCTCTCAGCTGGGCAATATAGGCTCTTTATATTACAATGGTGAAGAGTTCCCAGAGAATGCTAACTGTGATTGATATGACTGTTATCTAGAAGCTACTATAAGAATAAAAACATGGAGGCTCCCTCCTTTCTGTCCAATCGGTGTATGTGATTGAACCACTGAACTTGTAGTCGGTAAAGTTGTAAAGCTGTGTATCAGGCGAGGATGAGAGGGCTGACAACACCACCCTCTGGGCCTGTCTGGCTTTCTCACCGACTCCATCAACAGCAAAAAAAATAATGGTGAGTTGTGTCAGCCAGGATATGGGGAAAGAGATAAACAGCAATGATACAAAAATACCCATTCTGGTTTATTGGATACGGCCTTGAGAGCACCCTTTAGCCTGCCATACTTTTACCTTTCGACATCTCTGATCTGTGTTTCCTGTTACTGTCCATAAGTCATGAAAGTCAGTGTCTGGGAGTGCCCTTACTGCAAAGCATGCTGAGCCAATTAGAGATCAATCCCTTCATAGCTCAATAAAACTTTTACAACTCTTGACACTGGGCGTGAGCCAGGGGTTGAGAAGGATTTGGTTAGAAGAAAATGTTCTCTATTTGTCCCGTGGAGAGAGAGAAGTGCTACAGTAACACCTCAAAAAGCCTTCATTAGACCATTTACTATACCCAGTCTATTCTCCGAGCTCAGCAAAGTATCCTCACAACATCAGCAGCTTGGGTAAGTGAACTTCACAAAGTCTCAAAGTAGCTTTTGATACGTAGCTATCATGCTTTTCCAGGTCACGGAAATGTAATTAATTATCACTAAAATGTCCAACATTTGTCCACTGACTTCAGAAATAAACTAATTTAACTTTCCTCTCCTGTTGTGCCCATTTGTCTTCTTTCTGTTTTACTCTGAATGTGTATCGTAAGGACTTATTAAAGCGTCAACATCTTGGCCCTGTGAGACATAAAAAACCTAACTCAGCTTGCTTGCCTATACAAAGGGAGAGGACAACAACGATGTGAAGTCACACACAGAGAAGCAGCATAAAATCACAGCGAATGATGAAATATAGAAGGGGAGTGAAAGAAAATTGGTGTTTGGTGTAAAAAAAAAAAACTACAGATAGGGAAGATAAACAAAGAGTCAGAGGGAAAAGGAGAATATGCAGTGAGAGGAGAGAGAGGGGATTTACATTCAGCAGAGCATTAAATGTTCACTGAAAGACAAACTAGGCGAGCCGAAGAAAGTGGAGGAGGATGGAGTGAATGTGAAGACAGCGGGGGAGGAGAGGTGAGTGACAGGAGTAGATGGTGTCACCTGGAGCATCTTCCTCCTCTTTCTCAAATAAGTGACAGCTATGCACACACACACACACACATACACGACACACACACACACATACACGACACACACACACACATACACGACACACACACATACATACACGACACACACACACACAAATGCACAAACGATGCTACTTTTATGCCAAAGCCAAAAAAGAGACAGTGTACAGTGACAAGTGGGAAATGGTGAGAGTAAACACAGCGAAGACAGCCTTCTCCTCCTTACTAGGTTTAAAAAACGTCACTAACATGGAAGGAGTCTGTTTGTCTATCAGTCCTTCGATTTTCTCGACAACCGTTGACCGTCGACTTCACACTTGGCAGGTGCATTGCTGAGGACCCAAGGAACTGCAGTGATGCGACGCTGTAGCCCGACAGCCAATCAGCGTTGAGATTGCGGTAGAGGAGGTGCTAATCGTCACCATAGTTCTCCGTGATGACATCCAGGGGATCCAAACCAGGCGTCTGGTTCGTCACAGCGGAGAGAAGCTTATCGCCGGTCTGATCTTTGAGGAGGCGTGCTGAACATGTTCCTGTACGACTTCAGAGGTTAAATCACTGACAGCCTCCTTTGAGAGCAACACACTTCATCGAGGAGCTAATGTTTATTCTTTTAGCAGCAGAATAGTTTATAGCTGCAGGCTGAGCCGGCAGAGCTGCAGCTAGCTAGATGCCCGGTTTGCTAAAGTCAATTTACAAATTTCTTCAGATTCTATAACAAGTGATGAAGATGCTTATTGGGAATGGTATTGGAGTAAAAGTATACATTTTAATAAGGAATTGTGGTGGAGTAAAATTTTGGTTGTCAAAAATAAAAAATAACCAAGTAAAGTACAGATACGTGAAAATTCTACTTAAGTACAGTAACAAAGTATTTGTACTTTGTTACATTACAACACTGCTGATAGCATACTGTACAGGGGCTTGTTGAAACGAGGTTGATGAGAGCTGAGTTTGCATGTTGAAAAATCAAAGACAATAAGCTTAAATGCTCTGAAATTCTCTGTAGAGCTAAATATCGATAAATGCAGTTCCAACAGATGACATGCTTCTCACCAAAAAATGATTAAAATCTAAGTTCACTGTGATGAATTATCTATTACAGGCCATTTTTAATTAATCTTTGAGTTAATGAGGTGTGGAAAGAAACAAATGTCCGTCTGGAAGGAGCAAAATCCAGCTGAAATCTTTTGGTATGCTTTGGAAAAGACGGTGGATAGCAATGTTGTGTGTGAGGTCCTAAAATTACAAATCCACCAGTATGGGCCTTTATTTGAGTAGTTCATACAATAAAAAACAACATTGGGTGTCTGGCACGGCCTCTTTTAATTTTTCCTTGTTGTGTTGTTTTTGTCTTTGTCTAAATCAGCATCTCTAATTTGAAGGGGGATTAGATGGCGAGGATAATGTGTTATCGCCAGCTTCTGTCTGCCCATTGCCTTTATTAGCTCTGCTCATCATCACGGCTCATGGAAGAGTGGGGAGACAGATCCAAGTATCTCTGGATTAACACTGCCCCTGAGAAACCGGGGAGCTTAGGCAGGGTACAGCTAATACAGGCGCACACATTTGGAGCGTGTTATGAAAGCCATTATGATCCTCAAACTACAGTAACCAGCTCGGGGACGTCAGCTGCACGGACACCAACAGAAAGTGTTGTGCAAGTTCACATTTTTTAGGAGCTGGCTCAAAGTGTAGTTCAAAATGGACTTCAAACTAAGTTCGCAGTCTCAAAAAATTAACTTGTTAATGTTAATTTCTTTGTTTGTTTCTTTTAAAAGTGCTTTAGTTTCAAATCCAATCGAATTTGATGCCAATATGGAGGACGTTCAGTCCAGTTCTGACTTGTTTTTCTCTAAACAGGTGTAGTCAAAATAATGACGTGTGTTGTTTGTGGATTGGTTTGATCGGCACTGTGAATCAAACCAAGATGCCGGTGTGTTTGTTTCTGACTGTTTGATGCTACTATTATTAAAGCGGCGAAGTGGAGCAGAGATATCGCCGTGTCTGTGCCAGAGTTCCAAGCGAGGGTGGTGGCGTATATCTTTTACATCAATAGCAGCAAAGAGTTGTAGTTCACAAAGCGGCCTGACAAAAAAACCATTATCAAACTTCTTTGCGATAAATTTGTTTGTTTTGTTTGTTGGTTTTTTGCATGAAAAATTATCTTCGTTGCACAATTCGAATGGGTCCAGAAAGATATTTTGATCTAGGCATAGAAATACATGCATCAGAAATTTATAATGAGGTCCCGTATACCAGAAATACAGAGGCGGGACCACTCTATAACGGCTACATAAGTAAACGCTCATGTTCCCACTCATTAACTGCAAATATTCTGTTTACGGTTTAACAATAACATGAGCAGATCAATCAACAAACTCATGCACAACACTGGCAACCCATTCTCATCCCAACTCATCACAGGAAGTCAAACAACTCAGAGGTCTATGACGTTTGAGTGGAGGAGGATTTGGAACATGGTGGGCTAGGCGTGACGGTCGCTGAAGTGAAAATCTCCTTCACATCCTCAGATCATGACAAAATAAATGTCCTGTGGACAGGAACTGTGACTCACTGCCGGCACCGTGACTTTGCCCCTGACAGCTGTTTTGGCAATTTCTCATGATCCAATGTCTCATGATCCAATGTCTCGTGTTCAGTCACAGATTTCGTACAGAAACAATGAATTTCTTGGCCATGCGCCTAAGGGAACACTGAGAAGTGGCTGTGTGTGTGTTTGTGTGTGTGTGTGTGTGTGTGTGTGTGTGTGTGTGTGTGTGTGTGTGTATGTGTGTGTGTGTGTGTGTGTGTGTGTGTGTGTGTGTGTGTGTGTGTGGTGTTCTGCCTCTCCCTATTCCTCTCTGTCTCTGTGCATGTTTATGCCATCGTGCTGCAATTCTGCCATCTGTCCTAGCTGAGAGTCAGGTGCTGAATGCTTTGTGACTTGGCTTCCAGCTAATTCCATGTTCCCCAGCCTGATTCTCTCTCTGAGGCCAGTTTATGCCTAAATGAGCCCAACTGAAATTACAAGGATACTGGCACTGAGCTGTGCAGGTCCAATTCTAATCCTGGAACCAAGGAGTGTGTCAGAAGGACAATGCTGTAAACCTCTACTGTTACTACTGAACCGAAACTACTGTATTTTCTACTCTATATGCTTCCATTTTCCGTTCTTTCCTCCAGCAACGGGGAAACCGATTGAAGCACAAGAAATTAATGCAAGGCGGTGCTCAGTGAGGACTCAAACATCTGTTCAGCCATTAAATAATTAACACAATAAGATTAGTATTAAGTTGTGATTATAAAGCCTGGTTGCATGAGCATCCTGGTGCCAAATACAGTATTTTTACTTTGTGTTCCAGCCCATCCGGTGCTGGACACTTGCAGTGTTGTAGCAGCACAACATCATTAATAATGCACTGACTGAGAGTACCATGTGGGCCGCAGTACAAAAGCTATTTTTGTGTCAAAGCAAAAACACTGGTTTGTCTTTATTTACAGCACAAAATGGCAACCACGCCGCTCAAGCCTTCGACGTTTTGTTTGCCCATACTGCCGTTCTCACAGGGATACACAAGATGATAAATAATGTAAACTTTAAAAAAAAAAGGCTCCCACAGAGAAACACGGAGGGAATACAGATATTGACAACAATATGATGACTGCTTACAAGCGTATCGTCAACGCGGATTCATAAAGCTGACAGTGAATCACACCCACACATTACGCTGCTCAGTTAGTTACTGCCACCTACATATAAGACCCTGTTGGAGTTTATAGCTCATGCAGCCAATTGTCATGTTACCCAGCAGCTCATCTGTGCTCACAGCTCTCTTTAATGAGTGATACCACTGATCTATCGTAATATATGACAACACACGGCCTCCTCTCATTCCCTCTAGATCCAATTTCCCTCCTATGTAACCCCAGGGTATCTGACAGCCATGCAACTACTCCCACAGACCTGTGGAAATCATTTGCCACCTTTGTCTTCCCATTGACATTGGCGTTAATGATGGATGCCAGCAGGTTGCATCAGGCGCTGTGGACAAAAGTGGATATATGGGAGAAACGAAATGAGTCAACAAAGACATATGCCTGAAAGCCGAACCTCTATTCAGAGCAATGCATAAAATGGCAGGACAGGCCGCTATTGTTATTGATGAACACTCCGGGTGCAGGGGTGAATTAATTTGCTCTGAACCTCCTTCCTTTTTGCACATTTGTTTTCTGAGGGATTGTAGACGAGCTATTTAACATTCAGGCATGCACACGCCCGTTGTCGTACTTTTTATAACAGCATACAAACAATATAAAACAAAGATGTGGTCGTCATTCTGACATGATTTGATCACAGATGTATCTTTTGTTGGTGATGTAAAACTCATTGAAGGAACAAGAAGAAGCAGTCCCGCCAGAAAACAACGTGACAAACCACAGGTACATTGAATTTCAACTTTTCTGAACCAACTGTTTCTGGACCATCTGTTCTCATTCTCCACTTCTTCTCACATTGACTTTCCACAGTTAGGTTAAGCACCAAAAATACTACGGACACAAATGGGACACGAACAGCAGTTTCTGTTCAGTGTCTGACCCAGTCATATCCCAACCTCTGCCCTAAGCAGAGTTTGAGACCTGTTTAACTACATCACCTGACTTCCAGAGCACTGTCAATTGAAAGCCTGGTGCATCACATACAGACACCAGAGGATACCAAAAAATGGAACTGTTCAGAATCGTTTTTTTCTAGCGACCAGGCTGCTTTGAAAATATATGCTTATGCATGTATGTGCTTGTCTCTTTCTTACCAAGAGTTCGATGACAGGATCAATACTACTTTACAGTATGTCTGTAAGGTAATAAACGTGATAACTTACATTTAGCACAAAATGTCTTTCCAACACAAAATGTCGTAACAATACAGACTGTAGCTGTGTTCGAAATCATTCCCTCATTCACTCACTCACTATTCCCTATAACGTGATGATTAAATAGTGCACTAAATAGGGAATGACCAAATGAGATTTGGGACACTACACTGAAATACTCCTCAACAAATAGTTGGGTCGGTATATGCGCCGCATATATGTGTGACGGAAGCAAGTGCGGCCAGCATCTTGTAAACAAACGGAGCTGTATTCAATGTTAAATCCGGAATAAATTGCTAAAATTTTGATGGCGTTATTTATTTCACAAGCGAATAACAGTAGTCGGCTCGTGAGGAACGGTTGTTGGTAACTGCAGTTAGCGCTCAGATACCTGACTACCGTTATCACCTCTTCTGCTTCTTCTTCTCCGCCTGTAAAACACGACCGCATTGCACTGTGGTGTGCGGGAGTACATGGTAGTGTATGTCGAATGTACACTCAAATTAGCTGTGCATTGTGGGTATTTTATAGTGGACTATATTGAATGAAATTAACCACAGAGAATTTGAACACCACTACAAAATGGCGTACACACTATATAGTGCACTACTTTTATGATAGGGAAAAAATTCAAACACAGCTGGTGATATCAGTCCTTACAACTACCACTAAACAAGTTAATACATGCAAAAAATGCAAATACATATTCTCAGTTATTTAGCACATTTTAACACTAGATGTTCTGCAATTCTACCCCAAGACTTGCAACTCTCATACTCCTTTGACAGTTGATGCAATGCTGGACTCTTTGCTTAGGACGAACCTCGTAACAGACCGCTGTGATGTCTGAGAGCCCGCTGTAAAAAAAGTAAAAAAAAATCTCATGGTCACGGCCTTCACTCTCAGAGCTCAAACTGGGTTTAATTCCATCCTGTCAGCAGTTGCACCACAGCAAGGGCTGTAGCTCCAGCTACTGCAGGAGACGTGGTTCCCATAATGATCCCCCCCGACTGCTGCAGGGTTTTGCTCTCGTCAAAGCTAATACAGATCCCCCTGCTGAAGATGGACGCAGGGTACAGAGGAGGCCTGAAAGCTGAGAATAAACATGATGCCGAGCTACATATCCAGCCTGTTTGTGAACCCAAACAAGTAATTCTCACACAGGTGGAATCCTGCAAACTGCCATCAGGAGCTTGTAGGCAGAGAGCTGTCATTCTTCTCTAGGCATGGAGATGTAGGTTAACATATTGTTCCCAAATTTACTTCCTAACTGGGCCACAGAGTAATTAGTATTTACATACAATCTGCTTTGTTTTTTGTTGGTCCTCAGAGGCTATAAAAATGCAGCAGAATCATGTCTGTGTTTTGAAGTGGTTAGTGAGATGTGAAATTTACAGATTTTTAGCTGTCAGAGCTGTTTCTGCCTGAGAGTCTAGTTGCCAACTGCACACCTGTGCTGGCACTCCTACATGTCAGACAGGCACGGCTGCACCCTTCTCTGAAAAGCACCTGATCTGAACGGTTAGTGACAACAACAAATGGTAAGGAGGGGTGGGGAGGCATTGAGAAGCGTCTGGATTTCGTAGCAACTTTATGAGAACTGAGTGGTCGACTGGATTCCTAAATTAATGTTTAGCGCCTTAATTAGTTAAGGAAAAGCATATGTCTGCTATCCCCTTTTATCTCATATAGTAGTTACACTCCAGGAAGTCAAATAAGTGTGCGTCTGTTTGATTTATCATTTATGTAATACAGATATGTGTGTGAGCAGGAGAGTCAAAGAAAGTCAAAGAAACTGAGAAAGGCAATTATTGGTAGAATAGACATACCTTAGGCTAATTAATGAAGCAGGACTCAAAGGGTTGCAGCCTAGATATGGGCCAATTTACTGTAAGAGCAGGGACATTGAACTGAACGAGAAATGAAAATGGAATAAATTCAGCACAAAGAAGGCATTAAAGAATCAGAATCTGACTGTGCTGAGATGCTTTTATATTATGTCCCTCTAAATTCAATTGGTAGATATAAAAAACATTCAGTATCTGACACTTAGAGGAAGAATTCACTGTACCTCAAAGTATATCAAAGGTGTATTTTCTTTCAAACCCATGATTTATTCACCACAATGAAACTCTACCGTCTGTTGCAACAGTTCTCATTTTCGTTTTTTCAAATATGAACTTAACACCTCACTGGCCCAGCCAACGTTTTGTCTTATAAAGGCTGAAGCAGGCTCCGTTTTAGAGATAGAGTGAGGTACTGGTGTCAAAATTTTGGCAAGGTAAAGACTGGCATGGCAGATTTCCAAGGGATCCTTTGACCTCTCACCTCAAGAATTCAGAATGAAAATGGCTTCTCTGGGTATCCTTGAATCTCCACTTTAAAGACATGCCCACTTTATCATAATGCTGTGCAGATTGGGTAATAACCATGCAGTTTTTCTCATAATGTGTTATTTTCACCTACGGTATTTTCCGGACTATAAATCGCTCCGGGGTATAAGTCGCACAGGCTAAAGAATGCATAATGAAGAAGAAAAGTCCCACCGGACTATAAGTCACTTTTTGGGGGGAAATGTATTTTATAAAATCAGAGACCAAGAACAGACATTTCATTAAAGGAGAAAGTCATTTATATTCATCGCCTTAGCAACTACCTTGGCGTGGAGACGTTACTGCACTGTTGACAAGCCTCTCCCAGCAGCATGTTGTTCAAGCACCCATTCGTGAACTTGTTCCTCTAGCTGTGGTCAACTAGCTTTTAGCCCGTGATTAGCTTTATTGTTTTCTTCATTGCAGTTAGAGTGTCCTCCGCTTTTTGCCAGTCCCTCACAAGTTTCTCGCTCACTCCAAACTTTCTTTCTGCTGCGCGATTACCGTTTTCATCTTCAGTGGTACAGGAGTAATAGGAGTAGCTGATATTGGCACACAAGCCTAGAGCACGCTCTCACGGTTGTGTGAAAATAAAAACATTGAAATGATATATTTTTATATCATTAATAACCATGAAAAAAAGTGTGACTTATAGCCAAAAAAATACGATAATCTAAAATGGTGTTTTTGAATATTTCAGCATTCATTCATCTTCAACCGTCCCTGTTGGGGTCGTTGAAGATGAGTGTCTCAGCTGACATCGGGCGTGAGGCGGGGTACACCCTGGACAGGACGCCAGTCTATCACAGGGCACATAGAAGTACAGTACAGAGACAGACAACCATTCACACCCATGGGCAAGTTTAGAGTCATCTGCAGTAAATTAGATCTGACTGGAAAGTTGAGACTTTTGTGGATTCAATGAGCCTAATTGTATTTATGTATGATGATATTGGTCCACATAGTAGCCATATCATTCAAGTGAGACCATTATTTGAAACTTGACCAAAAATGAGCTGTTGTGACTGCTAGGATAATCACAGCTGCATGAAACTTTACAACCACAAACTAGAGCATTCAGAGGATGTATGACTGTCTTAAGTAGATTAACAAAAAGGGGGTTTCTGAGGAGTTTACACATCATTTGTGTGTTCACCATCCGATCGCCACTTTTTATGTCTGATTTATGACTAGAAAGACTTGACACACACTGCTGAGCTGCATCTTAAATCACTCTTCAGGTTCACTGCTGTACATCACTTCTATGTGGCATCTTTTTTTGACTTGCTGTCTTCCCCTGCATGTCCCCTGCCCCCCTACCCCTTTCGACGGGGGGCAGAATGGTAAGGGGTTAAACAACAAACTTGTCACAACATACTGTTGCCTTAATTAATGTAATACATCATATTGGACAGCATGTGTGCTTCTGCCATATTGCCTTTAAAAAAACATCTGTTGAGTGTGTTCCTTGTATCTGAGCCCGTGTTGTTGTGTGACGCCATAGTTCTGTTATTCCCATTGATCACAGAGTGCATTTACACAACATGACATCACATTATGACAAATCCTGAGCCGCATGACCAGATTAACCTGCTGGGATGCGAACAAATTAGATGCTGGTGGAACCTACTAACCCCCATTCTTGCTTTTCTCAGCGTGCAGAGTGTTTCTGTGCTGCAATACTACCTGGCCCCAATTTGCATAATAATAATAATTTTCACAGAAAGATGCAACATATAGGCGAACTGAAACTTGCATTCAACTGAAATGTTTAACGCGAGGTCTTAAAACTGGATTTAGAAAGGGACTCAATGCTCATGATTTTTGCCTCAACAATAATCAATGTTTGTGTCTGTATACCCAGCAGGAAGGCAAGCAAGTCTTCTCAGTGGGTGTTTGGCTCTGCAGTAATTGTGCCTCGCGCCCATTCCATTTGTGATTTTAATGGACAGTATCTCAGGGTTCAGGGGCTGGGTGGAAAATGTCTGGTACGGGGACCGGAGGCTTGCATTTTTGCAGATGATGTTGTTCTGTTTATATCGACCTGTGACCTCTAGCACACTGGGATGGTTTATGAAGCATTTGGAATCACAAGCAGTAGCTAGAAATCTGAGGCTATGCCACTGGAAACTGTGACCTGCTCATGAAGTAAGTTGCTGCCCCAAGTAAAGGAGTTTAAATATCTCAGTGTGTTGTTTACCACAGAGGGTTTAGATGAAGCATTATATCGACGGTTGGAATGGTGTAGCTATTTGAAATGCAAGCGTTGTACCAGACTGTTGTTGTGAGGGATGTCTGAAGGCAAAACTCACCAGTCTACCTACTTTTCTACCCTCACCTATGGTCATGATCTTTGGGTAGAGAACAAACAAACTTACATTTTTACCTTGAGACAGGGTAAAGAGGTCAGACAACCGAGGGGAACTCAAAGAAGAAATGCTACATTTTTTCATTGAAAGGAATTATTTGAGGTGTTTCGGCCATCTGACAGGGATGGATTATGAGAGACAATGGGCCCCTGGGCACAGACATGTAAGAGCCCTCACACACACACACACACTTTGTCTACGTAGGAACAAGACATCCAAATTTAGAGTCTACTTTTAGTTATTTTGCAGTCATTTTGGGACACTTTGTGGTCATTGTGCATCTATTTTGTGTGTCTTTGTCATCGTTTGTGTCATAGTTTCTAACTTTAGGAATGAAGAACACAGTCAAATTCCTCAAACTATCTCATTGACTAAATCAAACATGTTTAGGCTATTCTATGTGATCTTCTTTTGATAATTTGGGCCCACCCTATCCTGGTGTCAATCAGGAGTAGTATAGCAACGTTGGTAATGTGAAGGACATCCGGGCCACCCTGTTGAGCCTGCTCATGCTGTGACCTAGGAAAATATGGATTGATGAAATCATCAACTACAGAAACAGGACAAAATCTCTTTCCTCTCAAATACCGTGCACACTAAATTTTGAATAAAGGGCATGACCACAATGATAGACAACAATACGTCTGTCAGTGTTGCTCTATTTATATGCTCTTATTTCCACCTTTGAATAAAAGCTTCTTATTCTCTGGAGTTGGATGAAAGCCTTTGTGTGAACAGGAAACCACAAACTGAAATAGAAGGTGGCTGACGTAAAGTGGGTGCACCATAGACGCAGCGTACAAACACTCATCACAGGAGTGTCACAGATTGATGATAACTTACTGTGTAAGAATACCTGAGGGTGGATTATTCCTTAAAAACCTAATGCATCCTGATGCCTGCCTAGGTGCTATTAAAGATGCATCACCCAAGTTTATTTGATCCAGCTCGGTTTTGATGATGAAACATCTTTGTTGTACTTCTTGCAGCGTGTGCTAGGCCTTTCCCGATCCAGCTGTCGTTTTGGGTAACAGTTGATGACACTTTGCACAGACAAAAGTAATGTGAAGTCAGCCCTTGAACAGATTCAGTTTGACTGAATCAGGAGTGATCAGAGTCATGCTGCCGGGGCACAACAGGTCGAGACGTTTTCAGGTTCTAAGACTCAGTGTGAGGCTAAAGAGAGATGGTCTTTTTGTTGAGGAACATTTACGGCTTTTTCTATTGTTTGCCACATGATATGAAAGATAGTCCCTTTAATGTTCACTATTTTGCAGACACTGAGATTAGAGATAAATAGTGAGACCAGGGTGTGAAATACAGACCCTTATTGACACTTTAGACCCCCTGAAAGCCTCAATAGCAGAATTTTGTGGGGTCTCTGGAAAAATATTTGTCAAAAGTTTACTAAACTAGTATTTTAAAATAGGAATAGTATTCATTATTCAAATTGCAAAACCTTTGCAAACATTTTGTTGTTTCCTCGTATATTGCCATTGAATAGCTTGTATAATAGGTTGTTTCTGGTATGGCACAGTTAAAATAGTCTGCAATGCAAATGTGTAGTTTGCAAAACCTAATGTTACAACCTGAAAAGCACAGTAATGACTAAAAAAATCAATCATTACTGCTTACTTTAGATTCACTTTAAAGCTGAACCAGAATTACAACAAAGACCTGGTGCTCGGCCGTCTTTTTGAGGTACGAAGATAGAATATGTTTCAATCTCTAAGTTGGGTTTGCTGTGACTGAAATGTGATACACCCGATAGTTGGGTCTGTGTGTGTGCAGTGTGGATTCTGTTGCAGAACATAGTTGTTTAGTTGTTGTGCAGTTGTGTAGTTGTGCTAGAGTAGCCTTACAATTAAAGATATGAGCCTTGGTGATGTGTGTGCAAAGTCACCTAGTGGATTGTCTCAGCGTGCATCCATGAAATCTTGTATATTGAGTATGGAGTCTGTATAATGTAATGAAATTTGCAATATTCATAAGCCTTGCTTTCCTGTTATTGTGAACCTGTTGTTCTAAATCTGTTTTGCTCTTTAAACATGTTTGCCTCAATTGAACTGAGAAAACCCAAAAGGACTGGCCAAGTTATACAGGGGCTCAGACAGCCTTGAACAAAGTTCGCCCCAGCACGAACAACTGGGCGATGCCCATGCGTCATTCCACGTCTACTGCACATGGAAGCTGTGTATTAAAAGACCTGCTAAACTTCAAGAAATTGTCAGACTCTGAAATCAGCCTGGTGGATGACTCTGACCCTACTCAGCTGAATAGTATTGCATGACTCTGTCTGTTTGATTGTCAGCCCATTTGTTGGCCTGTTTAAATGTTGACTGAACCTGTTCCTTATTAAATCATTTTAAACTCAGTCGACCTATACGTTTATTTCTCACCAGGAAAGTGTTCATTAAATTTCCACCACATATAAAACCCCCACCTGCCACTGGGTATTTCGCACACTAAGTAGGGCCTACTGTAGGAATGAGAGAAAGAGGGAAACATGCTGGGAAATGTAGGGCAGTTGAGGAGGAGAAGTTTTTACTCCTTTATGTAAAACAATATAACGATTGCGTGGATGTTGAAGTGTGTCTCTGTGTGTGTGTGTGTGTGTGTGTGTGTGTGTGTGTGTGTGTGTGTGTGTGTGTGTGTGTGTGTGTGTGTGTGTGTGTGTGTGTGTGTGTGTGTGAGTGTGTGTGTGTAAACACAGGGAGGGCCAGTGTATGGGCTTCTACTGGTACCAGGGGAGATGCCCGATGACAGCAGCTAGCAGTGTCAAATTAATACCATTAAGTGAATTATTTTCCCCATCAATCAGCACAAGCTTGACAAGCTGTAGGCCATCCGGTCCCTTCTCACTGATTTCATTGAAATACTTTGAGCACAAGAACAGAGACTCAATGTTGACGATTTATTTCACTTTACAATATGAGTAGCTTTATTTTTTAGCATGTAAGAGTGTTTTAGACTTTTTTTTTTCAGCTATACCCCTTTTTCACTGAAGATAGTGAGCTCACCCGCAAGAACTTACCAGACAGCTCTGCAAGTAGTGAGTAATATCCTTTGTCCACCAAAATGGGCAGATTTTTCTTTCCCATAGCCAGTAGACGTGCACTATGCTTTTCTGTTTTTTTTCTAGTGTGTCACGTTTGACATCATAAACATGCCCAAATTTCTGTGACTTACTTATCTCTTTCAAACTTGGTGCCAAACGAACGATATTCAAGCACTGCTTACTCAGAAACGCACATAATTTAGTTACAGAGTATTGCGCTGGAAAAGGGGCGAAAATGAGCAGATCCACCCAGGTGCCATTCCTCCATAATTGCGCGATAACTGTGCACTACAGTTGCAGAGTGATTGTCCCGGGAATGAATGTTTATTGTAACATTTCCCAATCGTCCATCACATAGAGCAAAAACATACCCATAGCGTAGCTCAGTAGGCTACTTGCCTTTGTTAGCGCTGTTGTTCCACAGGAACATGATCTGAACCAAAGTGTTTCCCTGTTCATTATTATTATTCAAACTCTGTAACCAAATACATGAATGCTAATGGTGACTACATTTTGTGAGGAATGATAATACTGAAAACTGTCTTAAATCACAAATGTATGGTAACCGTGTTTAAAATATGAATTTGGTAACACACACAAATCAATTTGAATGCTATGGGAAAAGGCATATAATTGGGGTTGACACTTAAGTATCTTATGCAATCCAATAAAATAGCCCTGACTGCACATATTAGCTATACAAAGCAAAATCACCCATTTTTGTTGACTTGGGTTCTCTTTCAACTCAACTGTGATTGTTGGACTGAATAATATAACAGGGTTACCATAGACCAGAGGTGAACAGAAAGAATACAAAAACAAACAAGGTTGCAGTCTTCTTTTTTTGGAGCGAATAAAATTATGTTAAATTGCTTCGAGCTATACAAACTTATTATAATCAGATGTTTCTCTTAGGACTGGTTGGAGATGTCTTGCTTAGCAGACTGCAAAGAGCCTCCTGCAGGCCAAAAAAAATGCTTCACTGGTTTGATTCTCCTTGGCATCACTGTCTCCACTTGATGTTTAATCAGAGGAAGCTTTTTGACCTGCCGGAAAGGTGTTGATGCTGAAATGACAGTGATGAATTGCCTCCATGTGCTGTGACCTCAGGTGGTACATTCGCACTGCCATAATTTAATATTCCCTTTTTTCAAATTATAGCTTTTTTTGGCAGGATGCAGTGAAGGTTGATGATTTCAGGTGACTCTAATCAATACAAAGTCAAGTTTGGGCAAGTTGGCGTTTTTGAACATAGAAACGCCAATAAAACAAACCCAAAAAAATTAAAAAGCTAAAGTTATAACAGGGCCTCTGGGACAAAATACAAGAATTGGAGCAGAAAGGGTCAGATTACAACTGTTGGCCAGATACACATGCAATGACAGCCTCCACATTTCAGAAACAGGATTACAAATCATTTAAATGGCCATTTGTATGACACAGACTAGAGTAACACAGGCACTGAATGTGGTCAAGGCCAGTCCAAGGAGCCAACCGGCGGCTATTTTAGTGGCTATCGTGTTCAGTGTCTCAGTCTGCAAAGAGCTACAGAGAAGGACCTTGGTCTTCTGTTTCTGATATATAAAACATGAAACAAAATATGTATATCACACTGTGATATAAAGTCAGTAGCTCATTTGTAATCAGTGTATATGTGCAGGGGTATGCATAAGTCTCTCGCTGCTAATCCATGCATGTGTTTTAGTGGCTGAATTTGCATCAGTAAATGACCGAGCCTGGATTCAATTTTTGTCATTCCGCGAATGATTTAACGGCAAATAAAAGCCCGAGGGAGGAATGCGAGATCCTGCTGTCGATAGCTTTTGCCAGCATCATGAAATATTCAGTTGAGTTGCACTGAAATGATTTTATCACCTGATTCTGTTTGACATATGCCGATGGTGAGCTGAGAGATACATAAACACAGAAGAACTGATGACTGAATAAAACTCACATATTCATAATAATATATTTACTTTCATTGTAAAAAATGGTTAATAAATGTGATATATGTTAGTAATAGATATTTCAAAAACTAACAACACATGCTACTTAGTCATGCATTCATTAATTCATCTTTAACTGCTAATCCCGGGGTCGGGGTCGCGGGGGGGCTGGAGCCGATCCCAGCTGACATCCGGCGTGAGGTGGGGTACACCATGGACAGGACGCCAGTCTATCGCAGCGCACATAGAGACGAACAGAGACAGACAACCACTCACACCTACAGGCAATTTTAGAGTCATCAATTAACCCAACACGTGCCCGTCTTTGGATTATGGGAGGAAACCGGAGTACTCGGAAAAAACCCACACAGACACAGGGAGAACATGCAAACTCCACACAGAAAGGCCCAGGCCGGGATGCGAACCTGGAACCTTCTCGCTGTGAGGCGACAGTGCTAACCACTACACCCCCTAATTAAATCCAGATATTAAAAATATAATACATTGCACAACAATATAAAGCATGATTAGCTCAAATAATGGACCCAAAAAAATAAGGTTTGTACGATATCTACAGTGTCTACAACTTTGGCTGAATCCTTGAGCTACTACAGAGCCTGTTTTTCACCTTTCCGAAATCCATTAACAATAGCCCATTTCTTTTTCCCACCAGTGTTTTACCAACATATTCGTTCCCCAGCAGAGAGTTCCCCCATCTGTGAGGAGAAGAGCACAACGGCGGAAGGAATACAGTGTGAAATTGTTTGTTGACAGCAAAGAGAGCCACATATAAAATCTCCCAATTGGATCTGTGCGCAAACAATATTGGTTTCTGTGTTCATTGACCTAGTAAGCCCTCTTCAGTATATGACTTCTTTTTAAATGTCAAACCATAAAAGACCTCTATCTCCTCCTGTATCTCCACCATCAAACCTGAGTGCACCTCGGGAAAGGATAACATTCTACCATCATGTTAATTTCCATAGGAGTCAGGAATCATATTCAGCAGGCATGTATATCGTCTCAGCTTCCGGACAGATAAATAAAGATGTGCTGGTGTAAAAGGTTATGTGTGTTTCCTAGAGAGAAGTGAAGTCCATCCGCTCTCAGGGCCCACCAAGTGAGCTCATTTCGAGACAAAACATGTACAGTAGTCAACGTTGGATGACAATTTTTTTATCACGTTTCAATCGTATGAATTACGCATATATTTGTCAAGAGTCAAAAAGGTCACGGACTGTTGTAGGGTTGTTGAAGTAGGCAAACATTTAGAGACATCTCTCACGCTAACTTCTCGGTAGCTAGCTAGGAAACCAGGCTATGCTAGGTAACCTCCTGAAGGGTTCGTCTTTGTTGTACATATTGAGGTGTATGTATAATCCTGTATGGGATGGCCTACACAGCAGAGACAAAAATAAAAAGTTGTAGTCATTCATTCATTCAATCCCAGTATAAATTAACTTTTTAGTGTATAGTTCTAATTACGTATTTTCACAGTTGTATACTTTTACAACATATTTCAGACCAGAAGGGGAGGGACTTTACATATCGACTTGTAAGTGGTTGGTTTCCCTTTGTGTTTTCATGGGACAGACTAAAGACCTGAAAACAAATTTTCAGTCATTTTTCCCCAAGTTTGAACTGTTGGGGGCATTTTACAGGTGACATTTTTGGAGTTGTGGTTTTGTCTTTGGCAAAATTCCACAAAACTACCGTAAATGTGCAAAAAGGTCTTTATGCTCGCTTGAGGTGGTTATTGCGTTTATCAAAAAAGAGTTGGTGGCTTAATTGGATATCGAAATGCCCTTGCTGAATACATTTTGATGTAGCAAATGTCAGCAAACATCAGCAAACGACACCAACATTTCCCCTCTTAGCATCTTCCTGTATATCCGCGTAATGTTACTTTGTCTCCGGACACCAAGCAACATGGCCAATACATGCTGACATGAAAGAAAAACCATTTTGAAGACCTCTGTCCATTTTACTCTTGTAAATGGAATAAGTGACCAAGATGGCTTGTTTTGTTACCGATTAGCAACCTCTACTTCTTGCACCAACCTCTGACAAACCAACCCTGTAGCCTGGTTTATTTGCTTCAAATCAGATCATTTAAATGTATTGTTTGCGACATTTTTAAAGTTTGCTTGCATTTTGCAATTGAATGGCAACATGGCTAGCAACATTTGATAACAATTGTGGGGTTTTCAATGTTAAACCCTTGATAAACTACTACAAATATTTATTTACCTTAACTCTGATTGTTGCTTAAGACGGCACTCATGCACTCAGGTGGCAGGGTTTTAGTATTTAAGTACTATCCCACACCAGTTTTCGGTGAAGAAGTGCATAATGCTGCAAAAATAATTAAAGACAAAATATTCGCAGAGCTGACAAGCAAGTCCTTAAGTAAATCATTTACTGTCCTTGTTTGTCTCTCTTGAATGACATCAAGGGAAAAAAGCTGCACTCACACTGTGTCTAGGAGAAGTAATTAATGCTGTTAATATGGGCCCGTCCTTGGATGCTGTTTGGGTCCTGTACCACACAGGTCTCTTTGACCCTGTCTCTCTACAGGGTACCACAAAAGTGTGGAGGAGAGGCCCGCAGCTTCAAAGCTGATACTCAGAGATCCTGAAAATAGAACAGAGCTACTGTATCTGAGTGAAGGAGGGGAAAAAGTGCAGGGCCATATGCTCTTCCTTCTGGCCGTGAAACAAGATGATCTAATTAAATCAAGTGCTAAGTTTTACATGAGTGGGACAAAGCTTCTCCTGCTGAGAGAAGGTTCGAAGTCATATCCTTAGCTATTCCTATTTGGCACAGAATTTATCACATCGATTCAATGCCAGAGATTATTCCTTAAAGCAGTCTTGCATGTTTAAGGCAGAATGAGTAGAATCTGTCAGTTGCAGTTATTATGGAACGAGCTTAGTCCACTTGGCACTTTTTTTTCAAGCCCCCACCACAGAGACCTCCTGGTTGATCCAATAGGGAAGTGCCAAAAACTGCCTTCCTCCGAATGGCCACTAGGGGCAGGTTGCATAGTAAAGCAGTTCCTCATTGACCCCCATGAAAAATAGGCATTTTTCACAGCATTATTAAACCTATTTAAGGCCTGGTACAACGTCTGTATGTTTAGTTCATATCTCCATGACAACACTGAGGGGGGGGGGGGGGGGGGGGTGTAGTAGGCTAGTTTTTATTTTATCGGCCTCTTGAGTAACAGCTGGCCTCTGGCCCTCACTTCTCCTAGTTGTCAGAATTAGATGATTGACACAATCATCTCGACCTTGGTCATTTGTGTGGTGGTGTTACCATAAGTGACTAGAAGGTTTGCTCCTTGATCAACTGTACAAACAGATGTTTAGGAACACGTGTTAGCTCTTTTATGCTAATTAAATATCTGGACTTTCACCATGACTTGCAATATGGCGTACTATCGATAGCACATACACTAGATTCTAATTTGGAGCACCCGGAGAGAGAACGGACCTCGACAGAGATGCTAAGTCCATTTTTTATACGCTCTACGTGGTAGACGCTCTTTACAGAATTAAAATTTTTGTGCATAACCTTATGTAAGATACAGCACAAACCTGTTGATGAGAATACATTGTGCATAGTATACAATCACAACAACATGTTGAGGCAACCAGAGGGGTGTACTACGAAGCGCGCTGTACATACCCAGTATAATAACTGCAAGGGGAAAAAAAAAAAAAATAGCAGATTAAGTAACTCTGTGAGTGAAAATATTCTGCATATTGTCTAAAAATAACTATGCCTAATGCAGTATTGTTCGCCATGAATCCCAATAGAGTGATGATGATTTAAAAATACAAAAGCATCCGCATTGTTTTATATTTCAGGGAATGCAAAGGTGTAATACACCATACCGGCCTGCTCCGACTTTTGGCATCACCAACTGCATGCATGCTAATATGTACCTGTGGCAAAGAATCACAGTGAAACAGACACCGCGCAAAAATAAGTGCACAGCTTCTGTGTTGCATTGCCTACATAAGGTCCAAGGACGATCAAATAGTGAATAACCTATGAAGAGAACCTGTATCTCTTATGAAGAAAGTCTAGGAAGCTGCGCGTAGTTTTGTCTGATAACCTCCTCCCGACCAGGTTTGGTTGAAATCATAAGTTACCATGGTGATATAGCGACGCTTAAAGTGAGCCATTTTTGTGACACAACTGACCCAGACTTTGAGTGCAACATACCTCACTAACCCACTAATCGAGCGTTGCAGTACTCCCCTCTGTACTAGCCAACTGTTAATCTGCGCCTGCACAAGACACATAAATGCCATAATGCCATAAAAAATTGAATTACGGAGACAACTGAGAATTTTCCGAGGAACTGAATAAGCTGTTCGTACCCCCCGTGACAATACCTGCGAGGAATAATGGAACAACAAGACTAATTCATTCTCTGCATGCTAATGGTGTCTGCTGACACTTATTTGAATATTATTCTAAATATGAACCAAACTCATGTGTTATTTACATGCATTTCTGCAGGGAAAACATCACCGGCTGTGTCTGATGTATTTACACATCAAACATCTCCCTCGCTTCCCCCCACCAATGCTTTCCTCTTTTTTGTCTTCTAGTGTTCCTCCAATCCTCTCCAATCTGCTCCTACCTCTGTCTTTATCTCCTCTCACAGGGACAGCATTATCTTGTGATCTTTATCTTAGAATCTTAAAACCAGACCACACTATATAATTAATTACATTTGTTATACATCCACCGCTTAAAATGTAATGAATGCAAGCTTGTAGAAGACACAGCCACAGTTAATAAAGGTATTCATTTAGTGTTTGAGGTGAGCTTGGAGACATTGCTTTTCAAGCGTTCACGCAAATAAATAAAAATCTGCAAAGTGCGGCATCTTAAAGCCTCTGCACACCCACACAGGTGTTGTCACTTATCTGATTAGACCTCTACAGCCTGTGCTTGATTGACACCTGCTCGACTCTCCGGGCGGAAAAACGTAGTTGTTTTTGAGTGCTTTGGTTCTCTCAAAGTCAACCTGAGAAGGGGTTTGATCAACTGAAATACTTGTGTGGGTGAGCAGGGGCTTTGACAAAACTACACAAGTCACACAACATAATCATAGCATCCCTTAAAGCCAGTGATGCAAAAAGCAATTTCCCGGCACAGTGCAAACTCCTGACTTCCTACAAGTATGCTATGCACCTCTGAGTAACATTTCTTGGATATTTTATGTGATGATTGTGTTCATCATAGTGTCTTTTTTTCTTTCTTCATAAAGTATTGTCTTACATGTCATGTCTAATAAAAAAGGGTGCTTGTAAATGATGGCTTGCTTCACAGGATGAACTATAGTGCAAACTGCCTCTTGTTTCACATGCATGATGACTTGGTCAGAGGTTGTGGTAGATTTCTACTGCTCTTTATACCTTCTGTATCATTCAGTAACTGAGGGTCTGCAGCTGAGAGATGGAGAGTCCATCATTACAGAACACTGAAGATGGCTTGAGGCTGAAATGCTTTTCTTTCGCGGATTTTATTCTTTTGCTAATAAAAACAAGGAATTGGAGCTCTAAGACCAGTTTTATGGGGGCATGTGTTCAGTTGGTGTGGTTGGATGCTAAGGTTGTGGATGGTTGTGAGTGCCTTGCATCTATCAGGTGTGTTACATTATAATCTGTTACGCAAGGTGCGTCATCAGTCCTTGATCATAATTAATGAGGCTCACACTAGGCTTAGGAGAGTACTGCAGGAATGTGTGCTTTTCTAGGTCTACTTATATTTAGCATTTTAAATGTTAGAAACAGTTCGTCTGTACACGGATGATGAAATTTCATACACAGCAGCACCCTCTGTTGCTCCGGCAGCTCAAAAGTGTTGGTTTCTGTGCTGTACATCAAATTAGGAATTAGTCTTAAATGACTGATAATGCATGCTGTACTCTAGAAAGCTGACTGACAGTTCAACTGAAGTGAATATTTCACCTCTTAACGGGAGACCAATTGAAAGAAGAGGAAGAAGAAGAATTACTTTATTAATCCCGCAACGGGAAATTAGATTTTTTCACTCTATTATTATTATTCATGTTACACACACACAGGCCCGAAATACACACACATGCACAAACAGGACCTATATACAATTAATGGAGAGATGTTAGAGCGAGGGGTCTGCCAGTGACCGGCACCCCGAGCTGTTGGGGGTTCGGGCTCAACAGCACCTCTGCAGTGCCCAGGAGATGAAATGGCACCTCTTCAGCCACCAGTCCACACTCCATTCATGGTCCACACAGGGACTCGAATCGGCAACCCTCCGGTTCCCAGCCAAGTCACCTATGGACTGAGCTTCTGCTATCCACTTCCTCCATAACAAGCTGTGTGTCAAAAACATATTAATGAACTGCATTAACCTTAAAGTGAAACTATGGACTATGTACTATTGTGATGTAATTTATATGCACTCTCCTGCCTCTTAAAACTCTTGCAGCAGTCTATCATTCAGCTCGTGCGCTTCAAAAATCATAAAATTGGTGTTCATTTCTGAAGATATCTTACTGAAACATGTGTCTTAAAGTTGTACTCCAGAAGATTTTCATCTATTTAATTGTCTTTTAAGTTCAGATCGATCAAAGAGTGAGTTAAAAAAAAGGTGACTGATCATATGACCCACTAATGAAGGCACTTCTACTTGCCTTTTTTCAAATCTGTGTGTCTGTGGCGACACCCCCGGGCTAGATTTATTTATATTTATTTATGGCTTGGATTTATATAGTGCCTTTCTCAGTGCCCAAGGCGCTTTACAGAGTCCAGGTTCCATTCATTCACACAGACATACAGGGTGGTGGTAAACTACGTAGTAGTCACAACAGACTGGGGCAGACTGACGGAAGCATGGCAGCTAATCAGCGCCTACGGCCCCTCCGACCACCTCCTCAACCATACCGCAGTCACACACATTCACACGAGGCAAGATGGGTTAAGTGTCTTGCCCAAGGATACAACGACCATGACACAAGTAGGGCAGATTATGTACATAGGCCGCCATGTTAGCGGCGCTGCTGACAGCGGTTGGTCTGTCGGCCCAGATCGTCACTAACAGTTATGCTGCGTTCACTTGTAATCGAAAATCGGGAACCTCAACTTCTGAGTCAGGCTTGTAGTAAGGGCAGAAGTTTAACAGGAACGTGTGTGTATGAATGAGCAAGTAATAAATAAATAAATTGTCAACACACATAGTGACCATGAATGTGACAAGTTGGATGGCTCTGAAAGAACATACTCACCCGAAATTACGTCTTACTGCCAAAGAGGCCGCTAGTAAAAACGTATTTCAATTCTTATGGAGTACAACTTTAAACTTTTGTTCGCAACAGAGTTTATTTTCGGCAACAATCAGAAATCCAATGGAAAAATCCAATGTATTCTTTGTTGTGGACAACCAGGGCGATGCTACGCTGATGCCGGGTTGGCCTACAAAAACACATCATCCCTCCAGCCCTCTATAGAAGCAGCATGCACACCCAGCAGTGATATTGGAGAGATGCAGCCATGTGTAATGCTTGTGCGGCCAGACCCCTAATCACATTTAAGGAGAACAACATCCTGAACTACAGCTACTTCGCAATCTCAAAGTCTATTAGAGCAGAAAATCCTGTTATTAATATCACAAAATGACGACCCCTGCGTTGTAACACTATCTTGTTCTCTCTCCGCTATCTGATTCATATGTAAGTAGGTCAGTGGTGCCGGGGCCCGGCTATGAATGGGCTCTGTTCGCCGGAGATCCACAGGCTCAAAGCAATTACACATGAACGCGAGGCGCCGTCCCAAATTTCCCTTCTAACGTCTGCTGCTTGACCCTCTATCTCTTCTCTAACCAGCCAAGACCACACATTAACAGCACTCCTTAACATTCAATAATTGGACTTTCTTGTACTCTATGAGCTGAACAAGAGTTGCTTTGACTCCAATACATTTGTTTGACACTTGATGCTCGTACATCTAATCCATGATACTAAAATGTACAAATCAAGCCAGAAATCCTGCTGCAGTTGTGATGTTTTAAACACATAGCAAGAATCAAATGATTCATGTCTAAACAAGATACAGGAAAACTAGTTCATGCATTTATTTTCATCAGGCTAGGCCATTAAAATAGTGTCTTTGCAGGTTTTACTAAAAAAAAAAAAATCAATCAGACAGCCATAGCTCGTCCAGAATGCTGCTTCCAGAGTCCTCACGGACACCAAAAAAGTGGAGCACATTACACTGGTCTTTGAATCACTGCAGTGGCGTCCTCTGTGTCAAAGGATATACTTTAAAATCATTCCTACTTGTCTATAAAGTACTTGATGTTATTGGGCTCTGATTCAGTTGTACGCTACAAAGCATAGAACAGCATCTGGACCCCTCAGGTCATCTGACACAGATTTGTGTTCCCAGGATCAAAACCAAGCAAGGTGAAGCAGCCTTTGGGAGTCCTCACCTGTGGAACAAGACTCCTTAATACATGAGGTCTGCTAAAAGTGTCAGCTTATTTAAATCAGGGCTTAACATATTGTTCACTGCAGCTAGATACATAACTTATCTTTAATCTGAAACTATTTATTTCTGCGCCTGCTTGCTTTTTAACATCTTATAATGCATGTGTGTGCACCTGCAAAGAACTTTAAATTGCCTTTTGTCTGAATGGTGCTTTCAAAATAGACTTTTATTTAAAGTCGTAATCCGTAAAATTTCCATCTAGTTAATCGTCTGTTGAGTTATTATCCATCAAAGAGTGAGTTAAAGTCGCCGTCGCAACCTTTGTTTGATTGAAATTCACGGAAACCGGCACTATCCTCCGATAGAACAACAGAATTCATCTGGTTTTAGAAGAAAAAAAACGCGCCTCTATGTGCAACTAGAGCCTGTTGTTGGCTTTGCAAAAATCCACCGCGCCCGTATCATCCCGTCCACTCCGCGCTGTTCACAGTGCGTACACATGCCACAGATCCCGCCTCCCCCTCTCCCGCATATTACAATATCACTGGCACACACCTCAGGCTAGGCATACGCTAAATGACATAAGCAGTTGCTATCTATGAGTAAGTTACCCAGCTTACCTCTGTGTAGCGTGTACTCCATGCTGTTTATCGTTGAGAGAAGAGAGGGGCGCGTTAACAGGAATCTGGTGCACGCGCACTGACGAGTCAACTCGATCTGCCAGACTTGCCAGCTTTAAACAATGGTAGTTGATCATACGACCCACTAATGAAAGCAAAAAAAAAAAAACACATAGTGACCGTGAACATGACAAGATGGAGGGCTCTGAAAGAACAGGCTCACTTACATTTACATCCTACCACCACAGAGGCCGCTAGATCTATCAATTCTTCCAGCGTAAGTAAAGGATTTGATACCACTGCCTATCAGCTGGTCAACCGCAACACTAAACAACCTGACTGCATATAAAAGTCTTAAAACTGGCAATAACAGTCAATAAAACACCAGTCACAGGGGCCATTTTTCTGCACAAGTCATACAACTTTTGATACTTCAAGTACATTTTGCTGATGATATTAAAGCACTTCTACTTGAGGAAAAGATCTAAGCACTTACTAGTTCATCCTCGAGCAGTTCTGTCTTCCCTGCACACTTCCTGCTCCACTATAAATTTCCTAGAGGGCCGCTTTGCCCCGAGCATATTTGCATGTCCCACAGTGACCTCTTCACACATCCTGAGTCTGCTCTTCTTAAATGTTTCACAAGCTTATCACACTTGGGTGCTGTTGTAGTCTTTTGACACATCACCTGTTGCAATATTTGGACGGAGCTAAATCCCTACCTGCCTTTAGTTTTTTTCCCACCCTCAACCCACTTTGATGCCCCACTTATCACCCCTGTATTCTCTGCTTAGATGCTTTCACTTAGGTTTCTGCTTTACTCACCCAGCATGCTGCCTCAGTAGAATCCAAGCATTCTGATCGTCCTGAATCCACCCTGTAAACACTGCATTAAATATTGATCAGGGTATCATGCCCAACAACTTTTTTTAATTTTTGCTGTGCAAGACTTAATGTGAACTGTGCAAGGTTTGCTAATGAGACACTTGAAATGCTACAAGACATGTTCCACACCGAAGAGTTGATCAAAGCCTACACATTATTGAGATGAGTGGTGTAGGGAGAGGGTAAAAAGGGAGGGTTTCATTTTAATGATCACTGAGGAAGGTTTGCATGAAAAATACACACAGTGGAGCAGTTATCGTACATATTATATATATATATATTTTCTGACCTCATCATAAAACGCTGCAGGCAAAGTAGAAAAATGAGCTTGAAGTTAGAAATACACACATTAGCTGTCCAAAAAAATGCCTAGCCAGGAATATTCTTTAAGCAGTCTTTGTTGGAGGCAGGAAACAATCAATGGAGGACTGCATGTTCGATCAGATGCAGCCTGAGACCTTTTTTTTTTTTAGTCTGTGGAACACCTGGGAAGCAAGAGTTGGTTGACACTATTAAAACAAACATGGTAGTTTAATGGTATCCTTACCTTTTATGCAGCTTTAAAACAGACATCCAATCGTTCTTAAATAGTCTAAACCTCCAACACACACTCTCTCACACACAGCCAAGAGGTTGTTAACATGAGGACTATATATATTTCAATGGATGCGGCCGAACGCACCCTGAAAGGCTCCGTTCAAAAGAGCTCAAACGTTGTGTTAAATAACATGTGGTTAATTAATAACCTTTTGAGAGTAAATGTCCCGTGTGCATGTAAAGAGGGGGCCTCTTACACTTACACTATGGTATCATTTAACATTTATTTTTTTATTTTAAATAATACAATAAATATACTACAAACGAACATTGGCTTTGGTAGAGTTACAAGTTCATCATTTTCTCTCCACTTCACAATCGTGGACATGACCTTCGATTCACCTGTAGCATTGCAAAAAAAAAAAAGGCGGACGTATCCTGATGAATAAAATGGGAGCGGAGATCATGTCACTCTACAGAATTGTAACCACAAGAGAAAAAACTTTACAATTTCATGCATACAGATAGGGTTTTAATGCTTCAAAAGACATACAAGAGTGGATGGCCACAGTAAACTTGAATTTATTGACACAAAACCAATATAACTTCTATCCTCTTATCCTTACACAGGTTTGACAAGACTGTGAAAACAAACAAACAGACAGACACACGGAAAATCTACAAAATAAAACCGGAACAAAAACAATGGCAGCATCACTGCTGGTTCTGGAAATTTACAAAAATGTGTTCCTCTTTTTTTTTTTACTCGAGAGGAAAGTGTTTATTTAATTTGGGCGTACTGCATTGTGATGACAAATAAAGCCACGAGTCTATTGAGTTACCGTAACAGAAATGGTTCAAGTCACATATTTGAAGATTTCAAAATAAAATTTAAAAAACAGACATATGTATGAAGGGCTGTAAAAAGTTCTGTGGTAGATACTATAGTGGTCATAAGCATAGAGACTGAACAAAGAGCATAATTACAATAAGGGCAAAAATAGTAGACCAACAAGCTGCATGAGTGAATGCTTTCATCTGGCTAATATGGTGACCTGCTTCTACTGTGGTTAAATCAAGAAAAAGTACGTTTCAAGTTGGTTCCCATACAAAAAAAAATGTTTTTCAAACCCCACCGTGGCCCTTAAAGCTAAATATGTACCTGAAAACCTTTGGTTGGAAGGGTTTAGGATTTCATACACCCAACAAAACATTGGACCATATCCCTTTTGGACGCTCCCAATCACAACACGTCCACTTCTCAACTCCATCAGTTTGAAGTGGCACAGATGATCCAACAGCCATAATGCAGCGTCTTAGAGCAATGAAATGCAAAGCCATCAGCGCCATCCTATTTCCTTTTGTCATTCCAACATTTGGTACAAATGTGCGGTCCGCTGAAGCAGAAGATAACATACGCCACCGTGCTGCACAGATCTGTGAGTGGATACGTAGAAGGATGGCATGCAAACACCACTGCTGAACGAAAACAAAAAAAAATAAGGGAGCAGCAAAGATCCACCCCCGTGGGATGCGGCGGTTAAGAGTCAAGGGGCGATGGTGATGGGATATTGTCACCACAAATTTCCTTTCATTCAAACAACACAAACTAGAAAAATACATAGCACCACAGAAGAGAGAAAATAGCACCTAGGTTTTGATTTCGTTGTGTTTTCATTCAAATGTGACCTAATCTCCCGTTGCATAGTCAGATAGATGTGTACTTGAGGGGGGAAAAAAAATAAAGCTGTTTATTAAGTTAATGAGATAACCACCGAGTGGGCGTTCTGTTCAGAGGGCAAAAAGGAGGAATGTATTAGATTTTGTAACGCAAATCAAACTGTCACATAATATCACAGAG
This sequence comes from Echiichthys vipera, assembly GCF_963691815.1. Classification (NCBI taxonomy): domain Eukaryota; kingdom Metazoa; phylum Chordata; class Actinopteri; order Perciformes; family Trachinidae; genus Echiichthys; species Echiichthys vipera. The sequence goes on from NC_139841.1 coordinate 23,735,469, forward strand.
CTTGTTTTTGTCTTTTATTTCCATTCTGTTCTTAAATTACAACAAGGTGTGCTCCACAACTGCAACAAGACAGGGCTTCCCAATTAGTTTTTTCCTTCTTTTTTTTTGTTTGTTTTTCAATTTACAAGTCGAATTTCCTCACTTTTGGTATATTTCTACAATTTGGATGTTGTCCCCGTATCCATTGTCTCCTACCTCACAATTAATAAAGTCACATGCATGTTTTGAAGCCAGAAGCAATAAACATTACCAGGAAAAAATATACAGAATGTACTTACAAACATAAAAATTATTTATATATATTTATATATATAAGGTCCATTCCAAGGGAATGGGGAGAAAATTATGCACAAACAAAAGCTCCCGTAGTGAATGAGCCAAAAAAAAAACAACAACAACAACAAAAGACAAGTGGAAGAAGCCTGGGAGAAGAGGGAAAACATGAGATCAAAACTTAAGAAAAGAAAAGAAAAGAGCCAAATCAGATGGAGTCCATGGCAAATGCTGCGACCGTCTGGAACGGCTGCAGCTCTCAGGGTCGCCTTCGTTGTTTCGGTCTAAATCGAGTGATGGCATGGGGCTAGTGTTGTGTGTGTGTGTGTGCGCGAGTGTGTAGGAGGCAGAATCTGACATCCAGTTTCAAAACTTGCATGTGATGGAGAAGGCACACTGAGGTTTCAAGGTTATTTCATTTTCCTCTATTCCTATAGAATTTCACTGCATCCTCAACTTGATTTCATTTTTACTCATACTTGTTGCTTTATGGAAAAAAGTTACTTTTTTACAAATAGAATTGTCCTATTCTTTTTCGATAGTTTTTTTTTTTGTTGTTCTGAGAAAACAAATATATGCTTTTTTTTTCCTCTCCATTTGTTCAGTAAACAGTCTTAGCCGATGAAACAGACGGGGCCCACTTCAAATCCAAACTTCTGCGTGGAGCCGCCGAAATCGTTGAACATGATGTCCACAAATGGCACCTGTTCCACCTTTGGAGTGTTGATCTCAAGTACTGTCTTTTCGTAACCCTTTTTCAACTGTGGGAGAGAAAAGACACAGAGGGAGGGAGAGTTAGTGCGCGCAAGAAGCATTCTTCAGAAACAACATCACATACTTCAGCAGGGCTCTTATTGACTTTGATCACCACAAAGAAAACACAAATGAACCCCGTCAAGCACCTACACACACACACCTACACACACACACACGCACACGCACACGCACACGCACACGCACACACACGCACACATCTCTTTGACTTACCGCACAGCCATCGGACATGGCGCGGATGTAGGGGTTGTTATCATAAGACATCTCCTCATCGTTGGAGCCCAGGAAGCGGATGGCCTTGTCGTAGTTGTCCTGATTCTGGTCGTGCCAGGCCACTGACTGGTAGCAGTTGTACGTCATGTTCTGTCTGGCCGCCGCGCTCAGCAGCCGCATGAAAGTCATCTGGACCACGCTAATAGGGTTGCCCTCTGCATCCACGTAGGAGAGCTGCAAAGAAGAACACAGATTGAGTTGAACATCAAAAACGCAACACCGGGAGAAGGGACCAGTGTAAAGAGTGCACCGAGAGGCCCGATATCCTGTAAAGATTCACTGAACACACTTTTATGTCTGTACTCTGCAGTGGTTTTTTGTCTCCTGGGAGCCTTTTTGATTAAATTTATGAGTAATAATTTGTATTCCTGTTTTACTGCTGTGTTTGGAGTTCTAGGATGTGCTTCTTATTTCTAACGGTGTTTTAATAAAAGGTGTCATCCACGGATACATTGTTAATATACTACTGTGCTCTGTGAGAGAATAAACAGAACTAACAGAACTTTTACAATGTTGACCTGATCATTAAAGGATACGGTTGGTAATAGTCTCTTTTTCTTACTTTCAACAAATCCCATGAAAAGACCAAAACCAACAATGCGCAAGTAACATACCAATCAGCTCCAAGCCCATTTATTCCTATTGAAGTCATTAATCTTCAAAAGCAGGTTAATACACATCTAGTGCACTATTAAGTATTTTCAAAAAGAAACTACACAACTCATTGATTTGTCTTTTAAAGTCCCCCTCAGATTCTTTGTATATGTTAAAAACAACAACTCTGCGATGATCAATTAACACGGTCCCACGTAAAAACGTACAAATATTGTTTAAAAGTTGCTTGTGCTGTTTGTTAGCTTGTTAGCTTGTAACTGGTAGTGGATCACAGCTCACAGCTTGGATGACAGTGTGTTTTCACTCTGAATCGACAGTCGCAGACACTCTGTGCTGGAGGTTTCACATCTCTTTTCCAGAATTGGTACATTACTAAATCGAGCTTGGCTGGGGTATGTTTGAATCACCGCAATGAAGGAACACCGGCTTTTTGGTCATTCACGCAGAACAAGCAAAGGTGGTGCCCCAGATGTGATTTCACGCAGAACGCCGGCATTCCAGAAGCAAAAGAGGCCTCAAGTGTGTGTGAGCTGATGACCCACATTTGTTGTACATTATAGCACAACTGTCAGTCGAGGGAGAGGGCGGGTGAAGGACAGAGACAGCATGCATTACTTTTGTAAATTATTAATAACTCAGGCTCCTCCAAACGCTGCTTTGTCACTTGTTGACCTGCCTGTGGGTCGACTCGCGCTTTTAGACTGTGTGTCGTGCTGCCCTGCTGGCTCACGCTTTCACACAGATGTCCGCACGGCACTGTTGCGGCTCTGTGACTGCCTCCGTTGCCAGCTCAGAGGTGCAACTGATCTGTCCCCACATTCCGTCTCTGGGCCTTTCACACAGGCAGCGGGGTGTAAGCGTCTGATTTGAGGGAATTGCACATGACATGACATCTCCACCTTTCCAGAGAGGAATGTGAAAATGCCTCGTCAGTACAGTAGTAGTCAAAGACATTTTAGGGGACGTAAACATAAGAAAAACACATTTTTTAGGTGGCAGGATCTTTAAATAGTTTTTGGAAAACAATGGAGCCCTTGTTAGTAGAATCACTTTATTGTTTTTCATTGGTTTTGGTCGTTTCAAAGGGATCTCTTGACAATAAACAATATTGGCTATTACCCGCATTATCCCTAACCAATCTGCAAATATGTCTCCAGGGTGAAGATGAGCATGGAGCAAAGTCCATATTCCATAAACAATGGATCAGGTAACAGAACTATATAATGTAGATGGGGAAAGAAGGCACGGCGTATTTCCGAGGTCTAATGCCTCAAAGCTGTACTCATGTGCGACGTTTAATGTGGAAAAATCTGCCATCAAAGTAGAAAAAATAGCATTACTAAACACCTCATTTAAATGTTGATTTTGTTATTATGCAAAATGTGTATCTAATATGAGCAAATTATGGCAAGTATATGAAAATGTAATTATCTTAATAGGAAAAATGCTCCAGTAATGATATGTTAATTGCCTGGTAATTAACCTATACTTAACTTAGATTATTTCGCTTTTTCAGCCCATGTTACAGAAGACAGCGATATATTCCATTAAGCTGATTATAACGCTTTGTAATCCTCACTGATAAGATGGCAGGTTTGGAACCAGTCACGGTTCAGTTTAATGTCTGTACTTGACTTTCTACATACCAACCATCAGGAATCCATTAGATCCACATAGACGCGTCGTCTTTCAGACAAACAGGACTTACTGAGAGTGGAGCGCATGCAGCATTCACACCATGCAGCCAGAGCAGCAAACCCCTCTTCGAGTCTGGATGTGGTCTTTCTTGACTGGTTGTTCACACACACACAAACAAAAACACACACACACACACACATGCATATACATACCCTGAGTACCGACACTCAAACTTGACATTAACAGAAGGAGCTAATCATCTTCTTCATCTATTTGTGCAACAATTTAGTGCCAATGATGATGTAATAAGCTCATCAATCACAAGATATAATCAATGAAGAGCTTGTGCTGCGATATGTCTTATGAGTGTCGGCATCGTGGCTCAACAAAGTGCCACTGTTGTGATGTTTTCATGCTCAGAGTGGCCGGGTAGTCCCATGTTTTTCCCATTTACCCCACCACTCTTTACCCCGCGTAGCGTGTGGATCCAGCCCGACATCGCCAGAGAAACATTACCTCTTTATCATCACAGCCGCAAGTCAACAGTGACTGAGTACCCAGAAGCCCCTGGGTGGTGACTGAGTGCCTGACCTGTTTGACTCAGAGCTACTCCGCCGGATCTAAGTAGTGTTTAAGGGAGGCACTGGAAATGTGAGTGCAGCTGAATGGCTGCAGCGGGGAGGGAATGATACTTATTTCACCCCCCTTGTGACGGCTAGATGACCTGCTGAGGCCTGGACTTGTTGAGATCTACGACTAAAAAAATGTTATGTGTAAGGAAGGGAAGTGTTAAGTGATGTATTCACTCTGAGATGTTTTTGTCCAAACTATTAAATCAGCTGTATGGATATTGCTTCTTGAGTCATGGGAGTGTCGAGGCACACAGTCACAAGGAGATGCTCTCTTAATGTAGCAGAGGTGTGGCAGAGTGGGTATATAGAAATATAAACAGTGAAACAGCAGTTCATTTTTTTCCATTTAGATCTTGAAATCCATTAGATGCCAAGTATATTGTTTCCCCACGGGCACAAACCTCTCCTCCATTTCCTCGTAAGAGCATCGCCCATGTTGCTGGACTGAAGGTGAGTGCAGCTTGTGCTGAATCATGCACCAGAATAAAGTACCAACCCACAAGCAAGGTGCCACTGTATTAACATACTTTGTGGGGCAGAACCAGAACCATGCAGAGCCTTAGGCACACAGAGTCCAGGCCTCAGCCAGGACTCTGAGAACCACAGGCCGGGCCACTTACCAGGGAACCTCTCTTGTAGTGACTAAACCATGTGCCTGGCGAGTCTTTGGGCCATTTTGCCATTTTGCTCTGTAAAATATAAGAGGCATTCAGGGAAGGGAAAAGGACTGTGGGAAGTCGGGCTTACCAGTTTACCACGTTTGAATTCACTGAACCAGGAGCCAGGATTTTCCTTAACCCAGGATGTGAGCCTAGCCTGAGGGCATGGATTTGACAGAGAGGCAGAGGAGGGAAAACAGCATTGTTAAAGAAAGAACACAGATCTGAAAGAAACACATCCCATCTTTTTTTTTTTTCCACCTTGTGTTTGTCCTCTGCAGAGTGCTCCGGACCTGAAACAGTATTCGGTAAGACCAACCAGAACAACAGGGTCCAGGGCAGCACATTAGAACGTTAGCCATTATGCCATTTTGTACAGTACAAACTGTAGCTGGCAGCTAATTGCTGCTGAAAAATTCATGAGTACACAGTGATTAATTAAGATATGATCGCCTGCAAGGAACTCTTATACCGCGGCCTCTATCCCTGCTGTTCAGTGTTAATGCTGTGCAGCCATGGTGCACTAACTTTGTTATGCCATTAAAAGCTGTGAATTGGCCAACAGGGCAGAGCTCTAATGATCTTGCCCATGACAATGATGAATTTCTCTATAATTAGATGGCAGGGTTTGATATGGACCTATCATCAATAGCTTAATGCGTTAATGAATGATGATCCGGAGATCACTTATCACTGGGAGATGGCATACATTAGACCCATGCTGCCTTGAAGGTGACCTACAGTTGTTTTATGCTTAAGTGGGCCGAGCAGAGGACGAAATGTATTCCCTCTGTAACTTTCTCCCTTTCTAGAATCCATGATGGTGTGTTTAGCTCTGTGACTGTGATTGTGTATGGTTCGTGTACAGTGTAACTATGAGCTCTTATAATAGCTCTGCCCATGTTAAACACATGTGGGTGTGTTTGCAGTCTCTATGCCACTGCTGACAGCTCAGGCTTTTCTTTCCCCCCCCGGACACAAATGAGCGCAGCCCATCACGAGCCCGCTATAAAAAGTCTCCTTCATTATTCTAAGCTTAGGCAAACTCTCTGCTCCTCTGAGGCGCAGTGAGTGGGATCATTAAAATGGCTGTAGCACTGGGCTTCAACACAACCTGACTTGTCAAAGACAGCATTCCCAATGTTTCACCACTCTGCTAACACTCCTCTCCTCCACACACTCGTGCATAATGAAGCGAAAATCTTCTCAATGTGTCTGTCACCTGCCAAGCGGCTTTAAAAGGTCCTTAATGGCATTTGATCAAAAAAATGGCACTGGAAAAATAGTACGGGGGTGTAAATGTGTGTGTGTTTGAACGGGGGAGTCATCTCCAACTGTCAGAAGATATTTAGCATGTTTGTAAAATAACTGTGTCCTCTTGGTAACGACACACTTGTCGTGTGGATATTAAGCAATTATATGGTTACACAAGTAAGTGCAATAAAATAACTGTTGCGACTGGTGATGTGTTGAGATATTTATATAGTATGCACGGTGGTGAGTCCCAGTAGTGAGTGTAAGTGTTTGTGACTTACCCCTTCAGACTTCTTATCTGGGAAGATGCAGCTCTCTCCACCTGCTGTGAAGTTGCAGTAAACCTTGAATGAGTCCCGAGAGCAGCCCTGGTTTGGATCAATCCAGTACTCACCTGTGGGAATGGAGATAGAAAGAGAGCAATTATAAAATGGTATAAATGTCATTTGAAGCGAATACTGTACCCCTTCAGGTCAACACAATATCCTGTGCTAAAAGTATCTTGCATGTTTCTTATGCCTACATTTTTAGTCTGTATTGAAAATCAAATTCAGCATTAAAAGTGATGACATATCTGTCCAAACATCCATCTTGGGATTGCTGCAGAGATGGAAAGACTTGCACTGTATTAGCCAGTAATATGTAAACAATTGAAAGAACCATGCAGCTGTGATGGATTAGCCGCTGAAATATTGAAAATGATGTGTGTAATGATTACGGGTGCAAATCCGAACCATAAAGAAATCCTTCACTAGACAAACAGATGCCCCGTTTGCACATGTGAGCGGCGATATTGTATTCACTGTCACATGAGAGAAAGACAAGCTGTAAATCCTCACAAATGACAAGCAGGAACAGGGGAAAGTTTAGCATTTTTGCGATTAATATACTGTCATATGGCTGCAGATTATTTTTCTTCCGCTTTACTAATGAATCGATCGACTTGCTGTAGTTGTATTTTATACTGACCAGGACTTATTACAGGTCACTTTCTCAGAGCTGAAATTTGCAGAGCGTGCAGACACGGCCCATTTCTTTTCTTCAGTATTTCTAGGGAGCTGCTGTGTGATCACGGCCATTTCAGTGGAGTAATTAAAAACTGTGTGAAGGAAGGATTAGACAATGGGTCTCATGCCTCATTTCAGACGGAGTGGAATACAAACCATCGGGGAAATCGGGGTGGCAGAGCTGCAGGTCTTTGCAGGTACGAGCGGGGTTGGTCTGTGTGCCCAGAGGGTGCTTCATCTGCTCGATCTCCAGCTTGAGGGAGTTGAGCGAGCCAAAGATTTCCTCCATGCCGTCGTCGTAGTCCTTGTAGTTGGCGTCCACGGCCGCGTCGTCCATCACCTGGCTTGCATCGATGCTCCTGCGAGTTCTGCCCTTCATGGAAGACTGGATGGGGAGTGGGTGGATGACATCGCCGGGAGGGCCCTGTTACGGAGAGATGAAAGGAGGAGAGGCGGTTATCAGAGATAAAGATGGAGATTATGGTAATGTCCGGAGATAATAAATCACACTGCGGAAACGATACAAAATGATGATAGAGTACTTACAGGAGGGCCAGGAGGCCCACTTGTACCAGTCTCTCCCTTTGGTCCGGTTTGACCCTGAGCAGGACAAATTAAAGCACTTAAAAGCAATAAAAGCCACTACAAAGTATTTTATGAGTGTCATGATTAATGCTGTTTCTGATGGGATGCAGCTTCTAGTAAAACGCTTACCGATGACCCTTTAGCTCCTTTGGGACCAGCAGGACCCTAAAGACACAAAAATGGCCAAGAAATCAATATTGGCTCAGAAATTACACACTATTCAGTTTGGTTACACACATGCTGTAGTACAACACAAATGATGAGTCTTACAGGTAATCCAGGAGGACCAATAGGACCAAGGGGACCGGAAGGACCAGAAATGCCCTAAAGGAAAAAAAGAGAGGGTGAATCAATAACTATAGTGTGAGGACAGAAGACGTTTATTCAAGATGCAACAGTATTGACTAGAATGAGGGATATTAACACTGGTGACTACATTATGCCTGTGCCACAAAACAAACAAACACAAAGATGAAGATTCTCAATTATTGTCAGTGTGTTGATTTTTGGTACAAGACGGCAAACTATTTTGCTTTCCACATTGTCGACAGCAGTGCATCACAGCTTCACTGCTTGGTTCGTACCTTTCATAGTTAAAGCCCTGGACATATAATACTAAAGTTACACAGCATGACTTTTTTTTCCAGAGAGCATTTTGCTAAGCGACAGCTCAAGAAAACAGCTTACAGTTGCTATCATCGGGTAGCGAAAATGGTGAACGGTGGAAACTCCAACGTTATGTGGCAAAAGAAAAAGAGTCCCGTGGATGAAGGTAGAAAAAAGTGATTAAAAAACTACTGGGTGTTTTACTCCTGTCTTTATCAGAGCACAGAGATCGGGCTTTCTGGTTCGAATTGGGATTCTTATAGTTGCTTTTTGCTTTTGACAGTAGCCAGGCTGCTAGCGGTAGCCATGTTGCTAACGATTTGAACAAGCAACCGATGGATCCAGTGAGTGGAGAGCCAGCCTGACTAGCTCAATCTACTTGTTCATATGAAAACAGACAGAAAATATCACCATCTCTGTTGCACAGTTGTTGTTAATGTTAGCTCTAAAGACAGAAAACGAGGAGGAGTGTTTCCACTATGACTGCAGCATAGTTTGTTGTCTAATTGTTAACTTACATTGTCTCCTTTAGCACCATGTGATCCTGGTGGACCAGGAAGGCCTCTGTCACCCTTTTCTCCCTGTTCACCTGGGGGTCCAATAAGACCAATAAGACCGGGATGGCCCTGAGGGTAGAGAACAACACACATATGTTGTCAATATAACAGTCGATAATACACCATCACAAACATTAATCATATAATACATTTATCTGGCATATCCTCAAGTCATTAAGGTAATGATTTGATGGCTGGTGGAAAACAAAAGTTTGGACCCACTTTCCCATTCCATTAGACTTTATGATCTACATCCAAACATTAAGCTGGGCAGGTGGCTTACCTTTTCTCCTTTGACACCAGAGTCTCCTTTCAAACCGGGTAAACCAGGAGGACCCTGTGGGATGGGTGAAACAATGGAGAGAGAGATAACCGTTGGATGAGGATTCAGATCAGATCACACACGTTATGTGAGATACCTCAGTTCAAAGGCCAGGTATCACTGCTACTCACCATGGGTCCGGGAGGTCCATCTGGGCCTGGGGAACCAGGTAGACCTTGTTCTCCCTGTATAGAAATGCCAATTACACAGTGTTTTTACCCCTGGTTCATAAAAAAAACATGTTTCTATAAATAGCATGGCTCCTCTATGTTCAGCAGTTTATTGAAAACTGGCAGCTGCTCTGTAAGCTGTGTTAGCAAAACCACAACATCAAGATATAACTGTGATAAATTGGTGAGACAGTAAGAAACACTTCACTTACAACTGGGCCAGGGATACCCCTGAGGCCTTCCGAACCAGGCTTCCCAGGTGATCCTTGAGGGCCAACAGGACCTGTCTTCCCTTGGGGACCTTCCAATCCAGACTCTCCCTTTCATACAAAACAGGATACACATAAAGCATTTAGATATGTGCTCATTTGTTGGTGGCTTGACATTGTTGATGTACTGAGTGAACAGAAAATCTGCATGTGTTGGCTGCGTTACCTTGGCTCCCTTCTCTCCTTGTCTTCCCTCAGGTCCTGCTGCTCCAGGGGGGCCCTAATAAAAAAAAAGAGAGAAATTAATATTGTAGAATAGAAAGACAGAACATTTTAGTATTTTGACATTGATAGCATTTTACAGACCAGAGCACACGAGGGAACTTACTCTCTTTCCTGGTGGTCCGGAGGGACCAGACTCTCCAGTGGGTCCAGGAGAACCCTAGTTTGAGTTTTAATGAAATGAAAATTAAACAGTATTCATTGATTTAAATTGCAATTTTTACAACATAAGTCCTTTTTGACACATAGAGTTGTGGTAAAGTAATACTCACAGCTTGACCAGCCTCTCCATCATCTCCCTTGTCACCGGCTGGACCGTCTAACCCCTGCATGAGAAATGAACAGAGCCCTCAGGCATGCTGCATTGCATCAAAAAACAAACTGTAAAGAAGAGAGTTTGCACAATTTATTCACTCATGCTATACGTACAGCTGGACCTGGCTCTCCGGGGGGACCAGGGTCACCTGGGAAACCACTCGGACCCTGAAAATCAATAAAACTTGCATTACTTTTTTTTTCTGAGAACAGATATTAAGCCAGAGATCACCATGGTCATCCTTTGTGTGAGGTAAAATCAGTGTTGAGATAACATTAATTTATAAAATAAAAATGTCTAATCTCAAGGTGGAAAAATACTTACTGGGCTTCCTTTGGGACCATCATCTCCAGGGGGACCCTTAGGGCCAGGAGGTCCAGCTGTACCAGCCGGACCCCCCTCTCCCTTTTCTCCACGCTCTCCTCTTGGACCCTGGAATAATATGCAGTATGTTAGTGATTCTAATTAAGAGACACTAGTAGAAAACGAGCAAGGAAAGTCATTATTATAGTTTATGGTCATTGTAGATAAACCCATTTGTAGTCTAGCTATTGACAATAACTTGATTCAATGACAATGATTCAACTGGCCGTGAAATTACCGTCGGTCCTTTCATTCTTTGTTGATACTTATTCATTTAAATATGCAGGAAAGTTAATCGGATAACTCACTGGTGGGCCAAGTTCTCCCTGAAGTCCTGGCTCTCCTGTTTCACCGGCATCTCCCTGATGAGAGAAAGAAGGGAAGGGGGGAAAGGGATGTTACAGGGTGAGAGAGAGAGAGAGAGACTTACATTAACAGAAGGGTGATTTGTTGATCCAACAGGATTCTAAAAATCCCATAATTTACAGCAGAGCTAACTGTCCCGGCGCCCTTGTCACCCAAATGGGGATAGAAAGAGATGACACAAGAGATTTCAATCCATCAAGTGCAGGCAGATTGGGTGGCTGAAGCACAGGAGGACGCTGACCTCACTGTTCTCACTGGACCCTGCCTATATATCTTGTCCTCTTCCCCCTTGCTTTATTGGATAGTTGCCCCGTTGACTCACCTATACATCGGGCACTATCGTTACTCACTGTCACATAAGCCTACCATCCTCCCTGCCGGGGTTTACTGCAGATACAGTCTGCCACACCCTTTTAAGGGACAAATATTAGCTCCTGTCATATTTGGGAGACAGGGACCCAGTCGATAGCACAGCTCTGCAGAGCCTATGCCAAGTTGTGCGGTGATGTGTTATGATAAGCATGTCCAGATTCTCTCTAGCATGGACAACAGCTTTGTATTGTGGACGTCAGCTGATACTTTAAATTAGTGACTGGCTGTCTTCCAATTCTTCTCTTGTTGCCGTCAATAAATCCACTCTGAGCAGTTGGTGTGTCTGTTTAAAAGCATGACTGATCCTCCTGTATTAGGAGTTGGTTTTGGCAATGTTGCATCTGAGAAGCTCTGCAAACGCCTGGACTCCGTCTTTACAACAACCTGCTCATGTCCACCACAGGGCTGCCTGTAAAATCTGCTGACAACATAGAAAACCAAGAGCATGAAAGACAGCTGCTCATCACAGATATACAGTATGAGGGATGTGTTTACAAAAAAGAACCTGAGCTCAGTCGCTTGCCAACTCCCTGGGCTGGCCAATAAAATGCCAGATCAGCTAAAGAGTGATTAGCCAAAATGGCGCTGTGTATTTGTTTGCACAGGAGAAGGACAGGCTTTCCCCAGGGAGATTATAGAGGGGCAAAAGGTGATTTTATTGACTAAACCAGATAAACCAAATCACACATCACTACGGACAAAAAGCGATGAGACAGTCCACAGCGCCACAGTCCAACGACTGCAAAAGCAGTCAAAGCAGGCCTTTCATAATGAAACAACAGCAACAAATACGGGCCGCCTTTTAATAATATATTTATAATCTTGCAAGTACAGAGTGCCTTTGAGTATTTATTCATACCCTCTCCACCCAGCGATAGTACTGCTGGGGGATGGCAGCCTGTCCATTAGAATTGCTATGCATGTGTCACTCTGCAGCAGAAAGAAACGATCATGTGATCATTTAAAAAGGATATCATATAAATAGGAATGGGAAATATAAACGGCTGCAAAAGCCTTTTAAAGAGGCATCATTCACAGCCTTTATTACAGAGCACTCAAACAAACTGAATAACTGCATCTGTCCAAAGTGTAAGAAAAAACAGTCTACCCGACAAAAAACTGAACCAGTTATATCTTATAGGGTGGTTACAATGAGAAATGTGCACAATCAGGTGCCATAGTGGTCCAGGATACATAACACCATGTCCAATTAGGGACCTTTGTTGTGTTGTCTGCCAAACTGGAAAAGCTGCATAATCTTTACTTTAAAAATTCACATGGCACTCACGGGGCCAGAGGTGCCATCTGGAACAAAAAGGCTGTAGCGTGCATCATCAACTGGAAGAATACATTTCTGCAGGTTGAATGGTCTTCCATGATGGCTCATAACAGCCCCTCATATCCACTTTAAAAGCCATTAAAAGTTTCAGTCCGGGCAGGCTTCACCGAGCGAAAACTGAATATATGATGATACAGCAATCCGAATGCAGTATTTACACAGGTGGGTGATGTTCCTTTTTCCTTTCAAATACTGTTCCAGGGAAGACGATAAAACCATAATTCCTATGTGTAAGTATGTGCACAAAATGCTTTTGGTAGACAAACGCCTGTGGGGTTAGGGTGCAGACTTGAACTACAATAAAATATGTTTTATCGTGTGTTTACTGAAGCTCCGCATTCACTCGATTGTCTACAGGATATATAGTACAGTATTTAATTAGCATCAAATGAATGGAAGCACAAAAACAACATATTTTAAAGGAGATTTGTGATTTCCGAGATGTCTGTGTTCACACTTACATCAGCTAAAGAAGCGGCAGGTGTACTAAAAAATTTTAAAAACAAGTCCTGACAAAAAAACGCCATCCAAGTGGCATTATGCTACTTAAACTGCTTAAATAAACCCTAAACTGCACCACTCCCATAGAAGGGAGGCTCACCTTTTCTCCAACACTACCAGGGTTTCCAATGCCACCGGGAGGTCCTTGAGGGCCATCAGCTCCTGGGGGGCCTGAGGGGCCTCTGGGACCAGGGGGGCCGGGTGGACCCTACACAGAAGAGAGGATACAGTCAAATGAGTAAAGACACTTCACATGCCAACTTCTTGTAATGGGATGTATTGAATGATAGCACAGTTACTTACATATACAGTATATTATATATTTACATACTTACCATTTGACCGACATCTCCAGTTTCACCTTTCTCACCAGGGGGACCAGGCAAGCCCTGAGGAGTGAGCAGAAGGGTTAATCATATTGCCTCATTGTTTCTTAATGGTAACAGTTGACCATAGTTTATCTGTTTCATTGCATTTCACCTGCAGCCCAACTGGACCTGGAGGTCCGGGGAATCCTCTTGATCCTTCATCTCCCTTCTGGCCAAACAGACCCTGCTGACCTCTGGGACCAGGCTCACCATCTGCTCCCTGCACAATGGGACGCATAAAGGGGGTCACAATCAGGAGATACAAAACTTTGCGGTACTGTCGGGCTGGACACTCAATGTAAACTACACACTTACAGCAGGACCGGGTGCTCCAATTGGTCCTTGAGGGCCGGTGGGACCAGGTGGACCCTGCAGAGGAGAGGGAACACATCATAGGGACAATCAACACCAAACTTTCAAAACCCATGAATTCATAGTTCCAAAAAGATAATGAGATTTACTAAAGCGGGCAGTAAAATGACGCATGAATAATGTATTCGTGACTGCTGTAAATAAACAACTTACGTGCTCTCCTTTGTCACCCTTGCCTCCTTTCTGGCCAGGCTCTCCAAGCTCTCCCTGTAGAATGATAAGATCACAGTGTGACACAGAGACAGATTAAACTCTCAACTCAAAGTAATACACAAGTGAGATGGAGATTTAAAAAAAGTGACAGTGAATAATGTTAAAAAAATCATCAAACACTCCCCAGAAAAGAGAGTGACACATCAAAGCCCGATCAAGCCAACTATATCCAACCTTTGAATCAGTTTTTAGGGATCTGTCTATAAATATTTCAATTGCAGCTCTCCGTCTCTGACAAGTGGTGACAAATTTAGTTCCCATCTGAGGGGGGGGGCTTATCATGACGGCTTAGCCACGGGCGCGACTAGCAGCCAAAAACAGAATAGATAATTAATCCCATCTCAACCTGCTTGCACCAGCATTCCCAGAGTGAAGAACCTTGCACCATTCTTTCAAAGCCTCCACATGCTGCGGGTGTTTAGAGAAATAATGTTAATATCTGCCAAAGCCAGAGGCATTTACGGTTGTGTTTGTGTCAGACAGTGCTCTCTGTGAGGCCTTACGAGTCTTAAAATAAAGGCCTTGGAGTCGTTCCTTCCCCCGCGGACAGGTCTTATTATGAGAAAGTGTCTGAATGAGTGTAAACATTGGCAAGCGAGATCCTCTTTATCTGCATGGCAAATACCCTCTGTAGCCCCGTGTCCGTTTGCACTGCGGGGACCACTGTAAGGCCAGTTAAGAACTGAGACATTCTTCAAAGGATAAGAGATTATCCACTGAGTATCTACGTGTCTCATCTTCCTGCAAATGTTTTTAGAGGGGATGTGGAGTTGTTCTCTCTTCTGAATACTACAGGGTCACTTTCACACATTCTATCGTTGCCACAAACTTCTCTCTCCTCTGTCTGTTTGTACAGAGGAGTACAAAGCTGCAACAAGGCAGCTTTGCCTTTTAATGATCTGTTAATCGATGCAAACTGTGTCAGACAAATTTTCTTTAGAAAGTTTAAGGTCACAGTGAAAGAGACAAGAGGATATCTGGCTTAGATCTCAACTTTATAGTTCAGTGTGTTTAACCTGCTTAGAGTGCTCGTAATTGAAGGCTTCAGTGCAGCTTTTCTGTATTCTATCATATTTCTCTTTACATGGACGGCAAAACAAGACATGTAAAGCAACCCACCTTGTCTCCGTCCTCTCCAGGTGGTCCAGGAGGTCCTCCAGGTCCTGGAAGACCCACAGGTCCCTGAATACCGTCTCTTCCAGCTGGGCCTTGAGGTCCTTTCTCTCCCTAAAATATATTTTGCAGAATGTTTTCAGCCATACTTAGACTATGGAAATTGCTATTTTTCTGTTTGTCGCAGCAGTCTCTATAATGCGCTGTTCTTACCGGTCCACCTTTCTCTCCGGCAGGGCCTGGAGGTCCCTGGGGGCCAGGACGTCCAGGAAGACCTGTAGGACCGGCTGGGCCAGCAGGGCCGCGCTCACCAGGAGAACCCTACAGCACCGACGCACAGTAATGTTAGTATTCAGAGTAACTGAAGTGTTAACACTGAAACAAAATCATAGCATCAGGCACGTCTTCCAAATAGGTCAGACCTTTCTTATGTAAGTAGCAAAATGTGCATATCATTATATTATGTAAGAGCTTGGAACAATTGAGGGTGGGAACCTTGCTATGAAGACAATTCTCAGGGATGAAGAGAGACTATAGACGGTGAGAGAATGAGAGTGACAAAGTGAGGATGCAGATGCAGTAAACTGTACTCACAGCAGGGCCAGGTGGGCCATGAGGTCCTTCATTCCCTTTCAGGCCGTGAGCTCCCTGCAGAACACAATAAAATGAAGGCTTCAGTAAACAAACACATCTGCCGGGGAAACTGCATCCTGCCTTAAACTGGACTCCCTATCTTCACACATGTCCCCAAAGTGCAGGCTGAGAGCAGCCGGGGGGAACAGTTATTAACTTAAACTGCTGCGAACATCCTTTACATCGCAAAGGAGCAGGTCTATCGCATAATTTCTGCACCCTAGAGTTGGAGGAAAAGCTGCTTCTGCCATTGATTTCTTAGGAACAAGTTTGCAGTAGGAACATAAAGTGAATTGCATAACTACCAGGACATTACTTTGTCAAGTTAGAATAGAAAATTAAAAAAATAAACAGCCTAGAGAGAGCACACTGTTCCTCTTCTTAAGCCCACTCAGTGATATTGTGTCTGATTCTTGAAGTTAACCACCGCAATTAAATAAGCCCAGAACTATTATGCAATAACCAAGCTGTGGGAGATATTACATTTTTTAGACGCTTTTTCTGCTGAGAAGATAGGAATACTTACCACAGGGCCCGGCAGACCTCTCTCTCCAGGGAAACCTCTTGGTCCAGGGGGGCCATCTTTACCTGCTGGGCCAGAAGGACCAGGGTCCCCCTGTAGGTCAAAGCACAATGCCATTAATTCTGTAAATGCAGTGTTGTGTGACCGTATGTTCCAAATTACACATAAAATGACTGTGGTTACATCGTCATATGAAACAAAAACTCTAAATGGGATGGGAACAATTTTACTACAAGTATGATGCTAAAAGGATATTTAAGCTTCAGTTTTCACCTTGGCTCCTTCTTTCCCTGCGGCTCCAGGAAGACCCTGCTCACCAGGTGGGCCTGGGGGTCCAGGATGACCCCGATCTCCCATTGGTCCAGTCTCACCTGTTGGTCCCTACAAGTTGCAGAGGAGTAGGTGTGAGGACAAGAAACTACACCGAGAGGAACACTGTGAACAAAGTCTGCAATTCAATATGAAAAAAGATGTTAAAATGTCTCCATCTATTACAAAACGCGGCATGGAGAAGCTGAGCATTTGCTGTGTGGGAGGCCTACTAGTCATTAAGGCCACATACAGCTCCGTTATCATCAATGTTCTCAGCTGGCATTAGCAGAGCGGGCTGGGAGGGAAAGTCTGTTAAATGCTTATGCATAATGGATGAAGAGCCCATTGCTAATATGAAAGAGGATAAACAACACTTATCTCATGGCTCATAAGATGCAGGCATATGGATAAATCCATTCTGGTAGCTTTACTAGTGCGCATCTTAACGATTAGGTTTCTGCAGAGGTACCGACACAACACACTCCGTAACTTTTAAAACATTTTGAGATCAATACTAAATGTGGACATCGCCCATGATTTCCTGAATCGCTTCGATTCTGATTCGCAAGGTCCCGATTCAACTTGATTTCAGAAATGATACCAATTTGATTTGAGATATTTCACTTATGAAACTATTTTTTCTTGGATATGAAAGAGATTCTCAGAGAACTAATGCTGTAAGTTATACAAGGAACCTTCCCACCTAGTGCTTTTTTGAATGAATTGACCCCAAAGCAGTTGCATTAACTCTACAGACTCTACGGACTGTACAGTCAGTGGGTATTGTGTGACACTGTCATCCAGATATCTTGAGTTGAGAGATTACGCTACCCCCTTAAAAAACGGCCATGTCAGTTTTTACCCTCGCCTAAATGCCGTCTAACTTTGGAGCGTTATCTCACCACCTTACTGACAAGCTATCATTCCATGATATCCAAGTTAGTTTGTAATTCATTTGTTATTTTTCCGAGCGATACAACTAATATAAGCAACGAAGCAAGATGATCAATGACTGTGACTCACCTGAGGTCCAACCACGCCTGGAGGGCCAGGAGGGCCGGTCTTGCCTTGGAATCCCTGTTTATTACAGAAGGAAAAAAACAGAGTTACATTATATATGAAATCACACTGTTGAATACAGATGAAGAGCTGAGTAATCAAACTAGTTCACTCACAGTCTCTCCTCTCTGTCCAGGATGTCCAGGCAGTCCGTCTTTCCCTGAAGGTCCCTGAGAAATACAAACAAATCTATGAATGTAAGTGTCAAGCATGACAAAGGAAAAGGCATGATGGGTTTATATACTTATAGTCGTTTGTGATGTATGAGTTTGGACTCACGGGAGGGCCCTTTGGTCCTGGGAAACCTGTTGGTCCCTGAGGCCCTGGTAGACCCTAAAAGAAACAGCAAATGATTCCTGGTCAGTAATCAGTTGACTTTGCACCTTGAGAGAATAACATGACTTTGGCTGACAATGCTATGGTACGTACCCTCTCACCGGGAGGTCCTGGTGGGCCGTCATTTCCTGAGTTACCCTGAAGAGACAAAATAAGGAGTTAAGTGGTGAACTTGTACCGCAATATATGCAAGAAAGCGGCAGTGAAGTATGCGGCGCACCTTTGGTCCTGCTTTTCCTGTTGGTCCTCTGGGTCCTCTCTCTCCTCGAGGCCCCTGGAGAGAAAAGACAAAGTTATTCAAAATCACTTTAGGACAGGGTCCTGAGACATATCTGTGACCTGAAAATGTTCCGCTTCATGGCTCAATGAGCGTGGGTTCCCCTCAAGCATGCCCAGGCTGAACCTCGATTCTCACTCGAGTGCCAAGCTCGCCATCTGTATATAAGCACGAGTCTGCTGAGTAAGACTAACCGTTGGTCCTCTCTGTCCGCGTGGGCCGGGCTTTCCTGCAGTTCCCTGTGGACAAAGAGAACACACACAATGATCAAAGGGGTCGGCCTCTTCATTAAGAGGCTGCATCCTTGAGAAAAATGAATCTAATGCCAGCAGAGAGGAGCATTTGCGAACATATCTGAACAGAAATTGGGATGCTCTGATATCATCTTTTGACCTTTTGGACCATCAATATTTGTCAAAGTCATTATTGTCGAAATGACTTTCATTAGATGTGTTACTACCTCAGAATAGGACACTTTAACAAACAATAACGCACAATATAATGATTTTAAAGTGAAAATCACTGTGGCTGCAAACTTTAATGAGAACCAAACAATTATGGCTTTTCTGTGGCTTTTAAGTTAAAAAAAAAAGTGCTATGAAACTACGTTAATGGCACTATTATCCCTTTGTGTCTGGGAATTTGGTCTTATAAACTTCACAAATGTTTTGGGGAAGATGGAAAGCTTTATATGCCTTGTTCAACCCGTGGTGCCGAACCATTAGTCTTTGCGGACCAGCTAACGGCCCATCCCTTAAACAAAGAAAATGAAACATAGCTCAAGTACTGCAAAGTGATAAAACAATTCTTTTGGTGGGTCAAAATGAGTTGTGTAAGTGGTAAAGAAGAGAGAATGCAATTTTCTGCCCTTGGTAAAAACCAAGCCAAGCAACTTGATAAATCCAGCACTGGGACAGGAGCCTGTCACCAGCACTACGCTGGTATTGATCCAACCCTTGTAGCGATGAGAATAATAATAAGAGGACATACCCGAGTTCCTTTCTCTCCATTGGCGCCAGGGAAACCTTGGAAACCTTGAGATCCCTGTGTGAGACAACAAGAGTAATTAATCATTTGAGAGACCAACATTTAATATTATATCCTTTGTTTATTCCATGAGATACCCCCGGCATATTACAGTAAATGCAACAGGAGATCAGGTGCACCATTAATAAAAGCAGTGCTTCACTGTTGTCATATCCGGAGCTTAGAGCTAAAACCAAAAGGCATATTCAAATCCCCAGCTCTTTGATCAGGGAGCTTCAAGCATGTCCACTTGTCAGACTGCGGCTTTGCCTCTGTGTGGCAACAGTAATAGATGAGCCATCAAAGTTCAGCAAAGAAGCGTTCACATGCAAATGTATGAATTTTAAATTCTCTTTCAAACCCACGGAAACACGCAAGTGTGCACTGACACGAATAAGTTGTGTCCCTCATCAATAGGGTTGTGAACTAATGGAACTAATGACAATATCGTCGGGCAATACAAGTGCACAATTACCTTTGGTCCTTGTCTTCCTGGGTACCCTGGCAATCCGGGAACTCCAAGTTTACCCTGTAAATGAGAAAAGACAAGTTTGAATTTAGATTCATTTGACAGAACCCCCCCCCCCCCGGATAAGCCCAGTCTCGACTAGATGCCCGAACCACCTCAACTGGCTCCTTTCAACGCAAAGGAGCAGCGGCTCTACTCCGAGTTCCTCACGGATGGCTGAACTTCTCCCCCTCTCTCTAAGGGAGACTCCAGCCCCCCTCCTGAGAAAACCCATTTCGGCCGCTTGTACCCGCGACCACCTTTCAGTCATGATGACATTGATGATGCCAGATGACGACAGAGGACATTATACCACTTTTTTTTGCCAATTCCCACATTATGTTATTCTATAATACCTGACGCATGTTATGCATGTATTAAACATTTGAGGCACTTGGTATTAATGTGGCTTTTCCATGAAATATTTTGTATTGTCATTAATGCAACAATAGTAAAGACTGACTGCATTCCACTGCATTCTTACAGCTGTGAATGTAAACACAGCAGTAGTGTTATTCTAGTTGTAAAGCTACATTAAAACACGAGCACCTGCTAAACACAGCAGTATTTTTGGAACCAGCTCAGTGTTTGTATAAATATTGGCCGCCGTGCAGGTTGCAATCCAATTTGAAAATAACTCAGCTGTTACCCCATGTGTGATCCAGATACAGATCAGTGTCTGCGTTTGTAATGCAGTGTTACCTCCACAGTGGTAATTCTATAATACTATTCAGATTAAGAACAAGCACTTTAAGTTTTAGGAATAATAAACAAATGCACTGTGGTTACCGTGGAGCATATGGAGCACACCTTTGGCTCACGGCTTGTCAAATCACATCGTGCAGTGTGTTAGCACCCTCTCATGATAATCCAAAACTGTTTTCAAACCTTTAGTGAAAGACCAATAAGAGGTAGCATTCTCTAGAATTCTCTTTTTTTTTCTTTGAACCACAAAAATGATGTATTGTCAGCAACAGCTTACTCAGTGTTCAATTTAACAATAAAGAATGTTAAGAACTGAATCCATTTTATGCTCCCAGCTGGTTCAAGAGCAGCGGCGATGAAAAATCGGTCGCTGTTCAGAAGACAACGATTGGAAAAACAATTTTCCTTGTCAGGTCCTGCTGAGCTATTATCCTAGATCAAACATGACTGATGAGACAAAAGTGCAACTTGTTTTTGATTCTGTTTTATCTGTCATTGTAAAACTGAGGCAGGGAACACATTGCCTTTAGGATATCGGCGTTTTGGTTGTGGAAGCCAAACTAGAAAAGGAGCTTACCTTCTCCCCATTGGGGCCGAGAGGACCAGCATCTCCTGGGAGACCTGAGCGTCCCTTTGGTCCCTCTGGGCCGTCTTCACCTCTGGGTCCTGCTGGTCCGAGCTCTCCCTGGAAATCACAGATATCACATGCATTTTACTTCAGAAAGAGGTCACTTAATCTGCTTTAGGTCTGAATACTTTAACATACTTATTATGATTTATCATTTTCATTAAAGCTACCACGTGGAGTTTTCCTGTAAAACATGCAGAATGTAAATTCTTTTGTATAATTGAATACATTTTGGTGTTGTATGCAAGCGTAAGTAGATGAATATGTGTGAATATATGAGTTTATTATGTGTCAGTGTATGCATGTGTGGATTTATGCATGTGTGTATATGATATGTGTGTCTCATTCATTGTTTGCTTCATGATTTTTCTCTATCATTATATGTTTTAATGAGGACTCTTGGGAGATTAGCCAGTGAGCTAAAAGAGATTAAAAAAAACAAAACAAAATATGAGTATTTCAGTTGTTCACTTCTCGTCTTTCCTGTCTTATGCTTATGCATTCCTACTTTTCTGGGTGCATTATTTATTCATTTATTATATTTTTTATTATCATTGCAGCCAGATGTCGATCAGTAGAACAGCGTGGAAGACCACATATCACATTTGCATTACTTGTCAACTTGTTACACTCCATTTCGATCTGCAGTCTGACATTGCCTCCGGCCTAATTGATTTCGGTGGGAGATGGGGTTCGATTTTCCCTAACCAATCACTGGAGAGCAACTTATCCGTCTCAATCTAATGTCATTTTAAGTCGACGCTGATGCGTAGCCATGCCAACATAATTTAAAAACAAACTACGATGTAGAGTGACATCGAGACAGCTTGACAACGGTGTTTGTCAAGTCTGTGGTGCTGATTGGCTTATCGTCAGTCCCTCCACGGCCCTTGTTAGAACAAGGCTGAGAGGGACTGCTCTTCCATCTCATGATGCCAGATGAATTAGTCAACGTGTTGAAGTGGGACTTAAAGGTCTGGACACAGGCAAGACATAATTAAGATTTAAAAGCAACAGCAGGGAAATGTGTAGTCATTTTAATATATGGAGCATTGTCACATCATAACATTTCGTGCAACTTTTTCTTGTAAAGCAAACCATTCCCCCCGCTCTGGGTTCCCCTGGTTGCCCTTTTAAAACTGCTGGGAGTGTAAAGTTGCATCAAGAATCAAGTACGGCTATTTTTCTTTGCCGCTTGCCCCTCAAAGCAGTTAGCGATCTCATTATTGCTTCTCTCTGTAAGCGTGCTCCCCTTCTAGCAGGACACCCACTAAATGACAGAGTACAAACCCGATGTGACAACCAGTCTCTGCTGCGGTGACCCAGTGGAGTGTGAAAGGTATCTAGTTAAGAGTTGCACAAGCAAGCGAGTGCGCGTGCATACCCGCACTCGCGCAAACTGTACTTGACTCCCACTTGCAAGCTCATCAAAGAGAACACTTTAAATTGAGCGCACACACGCACACACACGCACACGCACACACACACACACACACTTTTCATCGGCATGCTTAAAAACGAGTCATTTAGATTCTAGCCCATGTGTGCCTCCTCCAGAACAGAGGGCCTCCTCAAATCCTCGCTTTCATCTGGATCTGCTACATCTCCAAAGGAAAAGAGGCCGGAGCCCCATGTCTCTCTCTCTCTCTGTGGTTTGAAGGGGTTTAGAGTGCCATTGATTTCTCCTTCCTTTCTGTACTCAGTTATAGACAGCCCAGTCAGGGATCGCGGGGGGATTGGCGTTTTGAAGAAAGGGGCTGGAGCGAGTTATGTTTCTCACTGTAAAAGACGGTTTCTTCCAACTGCTTGACATTGTAAATCCCTAATGCGGTTTGGAGAAGGAAGCTGTTCTTGGGTACACCTGTCGAACTTGTGCTTTTCTCTTGAAGTTGTCAAGGTCAGGTCTGACTGGAATGTGGCAGAGGGGGATAGGAAAGGAATTTGGCAACCACTCACGTCAACACAAACGCACGCGCGCACCCCAACAGCTGGCAAAAGGAGCAACACCTTATGTTTGCTCATTACCCACAATTCCACTGTAGTCACCGAGGGGCTTTAGATCCCAGGAGTTGTTGGTGCTTTCATATAGTTCAGGTAAAGGTCAATCCGCATCAACTAAGCCCCAAAAACAATTTTGAGTGCAGAAGTAACAGTTGTGGAACTAGTATAATTCATTTGAATATGATATGATATGATTGGCACATACTACAGAGTACAATATATGAAACAAAGAAGCCTTACCCTGTCACCCTTGATACCCATATCTCCCTTGAAGCCGGGGAAGCCATCTTCTCCCTGTTAAGAGATTAAAGGAGACAAAGGGGTGAGGATGGTGAAAGAATGGGACGACGCGGATGTTGAAACCATTTGTGTGGTATTCATACGCAGACGGACACACAGACACAGATGCAGAGTCTTGGCAAGATCCCCTGTTGCCATAGAGACTCTGGATCAACTCCTTTTTCTCGCTGTGCCAGCATCAGTTAGACAGGATTTCATTCAGATTACCGTTAGCATAACATTTCATGCACGACCACCACAAACGCTCAGCATAATTCATACAAATACCACAATCTCTCTGAAGTTTACAATCGCTTCCCTTTGCATGGACGCTTCATTCGCCGATGAGTCTGAGCTCTCTCACCTTTTCACCCTTATGTCCCTTGAGACCGCGCACACCATCGGCTCCCTGTGATGCAAGAACAGAGAGATGTTTCAGGTCGTTAGGCAAAATGGGCATGGAAGATATTCATTAGTGATGATTACAGTTTTTGTAAATTAGGTTGTGCTTACAGAAAATGTCAAACTGGTGGAATGAAAAACAACCGAAAATAGACTTTGTATATATATACATATATATATATAAGGTAGAGAATGCTAAGGATTTGATTAGATATTGTGTGTATGGAACTTGACAATACGTATCTTTAAAGGCCGTTTTATCAAAATTAGGTTTTTTCATTTTTAATGTGAGACAGAAATCTCTACTTCCTCTCTACTTCTGTAGCACCAATACACCAAACTTTCCAGTTTTATTCCAATCGATTATCTAAAGGTAGTCACAGAGGGGTTTGTTCATATATCACTCATATCCTGATTTATACAACATTTTATTACTAAAAACATGGCGAAATATCTATTTTTTTCCAAGGCTGTTGACAGTATTTTCTGTATGTGTGATGAGATGAATGATAAAGAGAGATATATAAAAGTCCCTCTGTAAAAATCTTTGACTCTAATATGTCAACAAAACAAAGAGTTTTTGTTCTGGAAATGTATGCAAATTGGCAAAATCTAATTAGGTAATGCTTCAGTTCATCATATTTAAGAAAGAAAGAAAGAAAGAAAACTTGTAATACAAAAAATGGTCCTAATGTAACTAATCAACTGGGAAAGTTTCTTAGTTACATATATATTGCTGATTATTTGAACCCTAATCACCTTTAATGTCTTTAATGTCAAAGTCAGAAAATCCATCTGATGCAACTGATTGTTCTCAAATGTGTCAAATAAGGATGCTATGGAGGGTGCACTGTGTAATGGATGCATTCAAATGTGTTGTGTCTGTAGTTTAGAAAGAAAAAAATTGAAATCCTCCAAACTCCTTTTCTTGACCCTTCATCTCATCTTCCCAAACCCTTCAGGCCTCAGCCATGTAACCGGGGGACTGTTAGCTGGATGTCACGCCACGTGTGTGATCCCCTCTGTCAGTGGAAGCTCTAACGATTGGATCAGACACACACTCTGGCCAAGATTCTATTTGATGGGATTTTCTTTTGTCTTGGTTTGACCAGCTACTGATGAAGAAGGGCTGAGCGCCTCGGGCCGTCATCAGCCCCTCTGACTGACCTTAGCACCACCTTACGTGAGCAAAGTGATGTAAGATCTGAAAAGATGACGCTCCTGTCTTAATCTATGGATCACTAAGAACACTTTCGTGTCTCTGGGATAAAAGCAGAGGCCACTTTTGGAAGATCCTAGAAATAAGGCCGTAAACTAGGACTTTTAGTTTGTTTCACAACCGATTTTTACAAAATCAAACATTATAATTAGATAACGGGCAGCTATCAGCACATAACAGTCGTTAATGGCAGAGTACCACTACCTGATGATATCACAAATTGATTCATTAGCTGCTCATAATCAACTCACCTTTACACCTCGGGGTCCAGGATAACCAATGGGTCCTTGAGGGCCAGCAGGGCCCTGGGAAGATAAGTGTTTAGCCAGAGCTTTTGGCACACACACAATTACAGAACACACATGCGCATTGCTAATGTTATCTACATTAATTCAAAATGTTTTATGCAAATGTGTCAGAACTAGGACAAAAGGAGGGGAAAGAAACTAAGACAAGCTTTTATTTAAAAAAGAACAAGCGGGGAAAGAAATCAAACTTACCAGGTGTCCTTTCTCACCATTAGGCCCCTCCTTTCCAGGGTGACCCTGGGAATTATTGTGAGAAATATTATTGCATCTCATTTCAGCATAATTACCACCATAAATACTACAACACCCCCTGTAACTGAGAGATTACGTTGTAAAACTATGGGAGGAAAATTGGAATAAGTGCCTTTTAGAGTTCTCATTTGGGATTTTTAAATCTAATGTTCAAGTATTACAGAGGCGCTTACAGCTATTGCTGCACTCCAAAGCCTGCCGTTCTGGGAGTTCACAATACATTATGCGTATGCCGTACATGAATGTGCACAAACACACAAATGCAGAAGATGCAAAAACACACATCTAATATGAGTGTCCGGTAAAGAGGAGATAAAAATGGAAGGAAATTGATTGCTTTCTCATGAGAAAGAAGGAGCTCTGCAAAGCCTCTGATGGGTTTTTAGTGACGTGAGAGGATGGAGAAGGAATTAGATTCTTCAGAGGACAGAAATGAGAGGCAAGGCGGGAGCATTGAGACTGAGAGAGAGAGAGAGAGAATACTGCGGTTGATGGAAAATGCAACAAATGGATGGATAAAAAAACTGAGTGTATAAACGGCAGAGCTATTTCTTCTCCACAAAGACTCTGAAAGCCATTAAAGAACCAGGGGACATGATGCGGTGTCCGCTCTCCTCTTTTTCTCTCACTACAGTTATTCATATTTCACATCCTCTCTCTTAGCCGCCACCTGGTGCCTTCTAAAGCACACCTGCCATTAGCGCAGGTGGCGTCTGTGCTGGCTGTGCAAAGATGGGGAAGAGAGTGTTTGCATGTGTGTGGGCGGGCTGTTCCACTGTAACACAGCTGTGTTAATGTGTTGTATCCTACATATGCTTCAGACAAATAATTACCTCAGTGTGGTTTCAATGTTAAAAGTGTTTTTTTAAACATTAGAGGTCCTGTTGTCGACATTCAGAATATTAATATAGCAGTGAACCAATATTTGCTATGTTAATATATAGTGGAATAAAAGCTTTCTGAGCAGAAAATGAAGTCACGCTCCCTCTGTGTGTGTGTTCTCCCTCAGAAGCTAACTAACCCCTGAGCTAACCACGGAGATAACTAACCCCCATTACTACTGTTAGCTCTGGTAGCACTGTTGCTGTTAGCGCTGTTAGCACGGTTAGCGATGTTAGCACGCCCTGTTTCCACCACCCTCTTCCTCTCTTTGTGACATGCTTATTAGCATCAACCTCTGTACGAGCACTGCTCTCCTACTGAAGCCCAGTAGCGCGCAGTGCTGTTAGCTAGTCACTGCAATTACATCTTATGTTTGCCTATCACTTCGGAGGTATAATACTATAATAACATTATTTGTATAGCACCTTTAAAAACAGCAGTTTACAAAGTGCTCTGACAGCGCAAATCAAAATACACACATATACAGTGTAAACAGAACAAAAAGTAAAAATAGTGACATCCAGTAGGGTACAACATAACCATAGTTACACATCATTGTATAGAAAGAAGGGGCATTATTAATGGACAAAGGAAATTATTATTAGCTGAAGGTGCTTGCAGAGAAAGATTAAAAGAAAGAAGACGATAAAAGACGATAAAAAGACGACATCCCAAAAAGGCAAGTCTATAAAAATGAGTTTTAAGAAGTGATTTAACAGAGGATACTGATACTGAGGTGAATACTCAGACACAGTACTGCCCTTTAAAACTTGACGTTCTGCTTTGAAAAGCGTTGTTTACTTCAGTTGTGGTCATTATAATTATATAAAGAAAACCGACACAGTGGGAGAGAGTGAAAGGCTGTTTCACTTGCACACATTTGTTTGGGTGTGTGGTAGTATGTGAACTCACCGGTGGACCATCAGCTCCTGGCATTCCTGGCAAACCGGGCTTTCCAGTAGGACCCTAGATAGTAGACAAGATGAAGATGTTCAGACATCACAGAGTATGACAACACATAGTTATGGATGGTCCGAGGTATCATACAAATCTGTAAAAAAAGGGCTAAGAGTCCACAGACATGCTAGCAGCACTGCGATGCCGCACTTGGGCACAATGGTGTTTTGAGCTAAACGATCTATTCTTTATTTGATTCTATTTTCATCTCATCTCATCTTCATCTGCTTATCCGGGGTCGGGTCGCGGGGGCAGCAGCTTTTGCAGGGGACTCCAAACTTCCCTTTCCTGGGCCACATTAACCTGCTCTAACTGGGGGATCCTGAGGCGTTCCCAGGCCAGTGTGGAGATATAATCTCTCCACCTGGTCCTGGGTCTTCCCCGAGGCCTCCTCCCAGCTGGACGTGCCTGGAACACCTTCCTAGGGAGGCGCCCAGGGGGCATCCTTACTAGATGATCCTGAACCACCTCAACTGGCTCCTTTCAACGCAAAGGAGCAGCGGCTCTACTCCGAGTTCCTCACGGATGGCTGAACTTCTCACCCTATCTCTAAGGGAGACTCCAGCCCCCCTCCTGAGAAAGCCCATTTCGGCTGCTTGTACCTGCGACCTCGTTCTTTCGGTCATGACCCAGCTTTCATGAGTGATTCTATTTTGTTTCATCAAATAACTGCCTTCCGGTATTTCATTTATCATAACAAGAAAAACACAATATGGACATTTAAGTCCAAGAATAAACTGAATACCCTCCATATACACTGGCAAGTGTGATGTAGTAGAAATTGGATTAAAACGTATCAGGATTAAAATCTGCCTGTACTGTCTACTCGGCACTATTTGGGCCCGTGTTGGGGACGGGGATGCGTTTGCATAATGGTGTGATAAGCATTTGGAAGTGAATAAGATAGCAACTTAGCTTTCAGCTCATGTAAAGGAATGAGACAATTTCCTGCAATTTTATAGATTCCAGGTCTGTATTTATTAACATTTTATCAAGCTGGCAGGTTTTTTAATCCCTTTGTAGTTGCAGAAATGGCGTGTTTCAGACTATGTTATTGTTAAGCAGTGATCATGTGATGTCTCACCTTGTCTCCTGGTGGTCCGATGGCTCCTTGGGGCCCCGCAAGTCCCTGTGGAGAGGATACAGAATGCTCAGAACATTTTATTTGATGGATGAGATAAAAATCAAAATGTCAGACAACCTGTTTATCACTGACCTGGGCACCTGGGTTGCCTTGCTGTCCAGGAGGTCCTGGCTCTCCTTGAGGTCCCTGAGGAAAACAAGTTCATTTTAAAAAACCTCATTACAAATACAAAGATTGATGACTTTATTTACTTGAGTAAAACCTCCCGTGTGAAGGGAAGAGTGATGTTGCGCCATATGGTCCATTAAAAGTGAAATGCTGCTCTCAACAGATATAAATTAGAAGCTGTCTACTAGCGCATCCCTACATTATTACCTTCTTATACTTAAACAGGCAAATAACACAATAACTTGCTCTGGCTCAATGTAGAAGACACACACACACACAAACAGACACACACACACACACACACACACACAGTAAATGATCATTCTACAATCTTCTTTGCTAATGACAGAAACTGCTGAACCACAAGCACAAAACACATCCCCTCTCAGATAACTGGCAATCAATTACGTCGCCCCGGACCAAGAGCGTAGGAAAGCTGTTGATCTTCCATCTCTACCTAGTTGGAACGTTCCCAACAGAACAGACACACTGCTGCCGCCAGGTATTCTCCCATTACGCTCAGGCGCTACAAGAAAATTACCTGGGATGATACAACTGGCGGTGGTGAACTGCTGAAATGGACCTAAACACAGCCGGTCTATTCTTCATTATCTGCTAAGTATCCTCTGATTGGTGTGTGTGTGTTTGTGTGTGTGTGTGCGTGCGTGTGTGTGTTTGTTTGAGTGTAAGAGAGAGCTCATGAGGCAATACTGTGGATTTGAGAGGTTAAAATGAAGAGACAGACATGAAAATGGTGCCTTTTTTCAGTCTGAGTTGGAAAAGTCTCAGGGGAAATGGATTCTTAGATGCACTGTCATGCTCTCTTGAAAAATAATGTCTCGATGAAGAAAAGTCAATCATCAAAAAAATTCAAAACCCAGTTCTTAACATTACGATCACCTGATTATGTAAGACCGGGCTGCACACTGAAAGAGACATGCGCCGCGTTTATGTTCTCAGCTTGGCTACTTAGGGCGCACTCACACGGGCTGGCCAGCGGGGGGAGGGGTTTGGGGGCAAGTACCCTAAAGCCCGGGGCGTGGTGCGGAAGGAAAGTGTGAGTGCGCCCTTAGTCACTGAGTGTGAGCAACTGCAGATGGATACAGTGTGTCACTAGCACCCCCTGGCTTAAAGCTGTAAAATGAAACAGTCTGTGAGCACGTCGAGGCTAAACCAAGCCCCGCCCACCAACAGACCGGCCCGACAGACTTTCTGTCTGAGCTCAGGAGCAGTCATTGACACCGCCTCAAGAGCGACTTAACTTTTACACACATCTTCTGTGAAGATAAACTGTCAGTTTCAGCAAATATGAAAAAAAAAAAAACGTATTTACTGACTTCGGCTTTAAACGCTAGTGCATGGAAGCGTTCATGATACCAGTAAGAGATAACGGAAGAAAATGAGTCGGTTTAAGTTACTTATGGATCATTAGATATTTTCTATGTTTTAAAAGTAGCAAGAATATATCATGTATAGAAATCAATCATTTTGATGCAACAGAGTCGTGAGATGCCTGGAGATTCACAGTTGTGTATGTGTGTGTGTGTGTGTGTGTGCGTGCGTGTGTTTTTTTGGCTTTATCTGGGAAATGAAAAATGCCAGACACTGAATTGATATTCCAGCTTCACTCACTAGGTTTCCTTTGGGTCCAGGGTGACCATCCATTCCAGTAACACCCTGCAGCAGATGAGAAGAACACAGCATTTAACACATATGAGGGAAGGCCACCAAATCTCTCACACACTGTTAGCATTTGGGACATTTAGCCACGTAAGTCTAATTTACCTAATTCACCTGGGCTTTAGCATCTGCACTGTATGAATCTCAACATGTGATGTATTGTATGCTATTTCTACACATCCTGTACATGGATATCAGTTTGTAATAATCTACTTGATTGATGAGCACTGTCCATGAATAAAGAATAAAATCTGTTGGAAACACTCAGTTTAAGCTTTGCTCCGCTGTATACACTTGTCTGAAAAGCTGAAGTCAAACTCAATAACATATGCTACTCTCTGTGTATGCTTTCTGAGATATATTGAGCTTTTGTATTTCCCTGTGGGTATTGCTTGTAGTGTCTTTTGTTCCATGAGATGTGGGTATTGCTTGCAGTGTCTTTTGTTCCACAAGATGGTATAAAACAAGACCCTACTCTCTAAACAGTAAATCTATTCTAACAGCATGGATATGAAAAGGTGAGAGGAGGGTACTCACAGGGGGTCCAGGAGGTCCCTGAGGTCCTTTTGGTCCTAACAAACCACGGGGCCCCTGGGGGTAAAAAAAAAAGAAGGGAAATGAGATTGAGAACGATGTGACACCTGTGAAAGGGCCGATGAATTATTAAACACATTCAGCTAAATCAAGTTTCAAGATCATACTCCTGGAAACAACCCGCCTTCTCAAATGTCCTTGAGGATATTCTACCGAGTCAGATTGTGAGGGTAAGCTTCTTTTTTTTTCATTACTACACATTTATTCCCCACAGCGATGCCTACCAAACATTGCTTTGAATATCTGTGCTTTGCCTCACAGCTACAGTTACCTTATAAGACCTATTGTCCTGTCGGTGTGAATTCAAACCGATGTAGCACACCCTGGTGGACAAAATAAGTCATAACAGCACATATCAAGGGCTTTCGGCTGGTTTCTCCTTCCCTGAATTTCTCCCTCTCCGTGGGGAATATCCTGCCTGAGAGAGTGGGAGGCTATTATAACAAGCTTGAAGTGAGCTGCCTGCATTTTTCACCTCCAAAGCGTCTCTTGTACAGATGAAGCACTAGCAAAGCCTCAACAAAATACGCTTTGCAGCCGTATAATGCTAGGGAAAATCTCCATTTATATGAATATGAATTGCCGTCTACAGATGATCTATGTTATCATCAGATCTTTGGATTGTTCAAGAACATGACGGCATGATGAGAGCAGGTCCTCTCAGCTCTACCGTGCTATCTCTCAGTGTGAGAGACTTGGACATTGAATGGTAATACTTGTGATCACTCACTGATTCACCGGGAAGTCCCCTGGGTCCGATCTCTCCATCATCTCCCTGGGAAAGAGAGAGGACGGGTCAGAATGCGGAACAGACAGTGAATTGTAATAGAGGCGAAAGAGAGGGTGGGTGTGTGTGTGTGTGTGTGTGTGTGTGTGTGTGTGTGTGTGTTACAGGGAACGAGAGATAATAGGGTATAAAGCAAAGGGTGTAATGAGGATGGTGAGAGAGACAAGAAGAGGAAGGTGTGCAGAGATCAAATAATATTAAAAATTGAGTGAGAGAGGGGAGACCCGAAGAGCAAGTGGAAGTGAAAATTTGGCAAAAAAAGGAGAGGAAGTGTTAGAAGTTCAACTCAGAGTAATAGCTGTCTTTCTGCAGTAGTGCAATAGCAGTTAAGGGATGAGATTCATCGTACAAAAGCATACCTCTTCTATTTCTTAGAAAATAAAGGCAAAAAAATAGGAAAAAAGAAACGTGTGAATTTATAGTTTTTCTGTGTTACCCTTTCTCCATCCTCTCCAGGTCCGCCAGGAGGTCCAGAGGGGCCAGGTTCACCCTATGACAACAAAAATGTAGATTTAACAGTGACAAATACACACACATGCACACCATACGACAATGCAATCATCATAGCATGCTAGCACCGCAAAAGAACTCACTCTATGTCCTTTTTCACCAGGAAGTCCAGCCAGACCATCAAACCCGCGGTCTCCCTAAAGACCAAAGAAAAATCAAGTTTCTTACCTTTTGTAAAGGCATAATAAAAAAACATGCTTTTAAACTGGCATTATGAAATATGGCGCCTCAAGTTCATTATGAATACGGTAGACAAAGAACCTTGGTTCCAGACTGTCCTGGCATGCCCCTGGCACCGTCGGATCCAGAACGACCCTGTAAAAATAACAACAGTTACATAACATGACATCACTGCGAACATACTGTGAAGGCCAGAATATGCCTGGCTTTTAAATCAGCACTCCACGTGTTTATCAGAAAGTCATATTCTGCATATTTTGCTGTTTTCAACTCAAGATTGTCACGCTTACCCTTCGACCAGGCTTTCCAGAGGGTCCAGGGGATCCCAAAGGTCCACGTGGACCCTGAAACAAGAAACACTCATATTAAACTCAAAAGCATTTCTTTATTCTTCTTTATTATTATATTTCCATCTAAGGAATATTGAAGTAAAACAGGAACAGTTGCTTATTATTCTTGCTTTAAAGGGTTACAAAAATAATTAACAATTCATCTGTTTAGGCTAGCAGGTTTTCAGATGGGGTTTGCTTCCATTCGGTTGTTTCTGTCTTTCATAAATACATTTTAAATACTCAATGTCACATTCCCATAACTCATACCTGAGGACCTGACTCTCCAGACTCTCCCTTCAGTCCTGATACACCGGGAGGACCCTGAGAAGAAAAACAATAGAATATATACTGGACACTAAAACGATACAAGTTGTTTTTCAGGGTTTCTTGACATAACATTTCTATTGATACTGGGTCTGTGTTTGTATTAAGATGCTTTGAAATACACACCAGAGGGCCGGATCTGCCAGTCAGACCCATTGGACCAGTAGGGCCGCGCATAGCCAGCTGAACACAGGAAGGAAAGCATTAGCAATGAGATTGAATCAAATAAAAATAAAGAAATATCAAGGATAAAATATTGAATGATGTGAAATTGTCTGATGTATGGTTAAATATATCATGGATTTAGCTTAGCTGCATGTGTGTGAAAATTGTATATGTATTATGCATGCTTGTGAGCGACCTCAGGGTAATAAAATGGAGCAATGACGGTAATAAAGGTGTACCAATTATGTATGAGCACTATAGATACAACGAGAAATATGACAACTAATGTAAATGTGGCAAAAAAGCAATAAATTATTAATATTTACTAAACAATATGAGAAGGTAGGATACATTTCAACAGAAGAAGCAGGTTTTGTGAATGGACAGAAAAACAAACATTACTTAATACAGCCTCATATTGACTACTCCAGTCTGTTCATGTGTGAACTTTTACCCTAGCCTGCTGCATGATGGCTTGCATCTGGGCCTCCTGTGCTGATACACCAGGTCCCTTCTGTCCAGAGTCACCTCCAGCACTCATCCTGAACTATGGAGGGAATAACAGATTGGTGAGACTTTGCTGCAGTAATGATGATGCCAGCACACAGGAGGCACTGACAAACTACAAGTAATAAGTGATGAAAAAATGTGGAATGATCACTGCAGCAAAAATAGTAAATGATAGTATATAATAGTAATAGTTGAACTTATTCCCAGCGACATTCTCAATATTTCTTTAAAACTGTGTCCCCATCTCGAAACTATGCAACAGATGCCAAGCATCAGCCTGGAGCCTACAAACCAGCACCATCAGAGGCTGCCTTCTGCAGGCCACGAGCTTCCAATTCTACTGGCATCTGGTGGCGATAAGCCGGCATTGCACCCCTGGTGAATATCCAGGTTGTGTGGTGCAAGACGGGTTTGTTTGGGCCAGGCATCTCGGTGTTGGGTACAGAACAGTCCTCAGGAGGCTGACTGTCGGTTAGTTAACAGATTCATAGCAGCACAAGAGTGAAACACTGTGCAGGATTTCACCATCACAGAAACATCGTTACCAAGAAGCAAAATACAAACAGTGGATTCAGAACATCAGGGCTGAGTCAGATCAACTGCAGCTCGCCCACCATAAACCATATGTCTCCAGATCACAAACTGGTGCAAATCCCACGGTTTAACAGCATCTGCATTTCTTACAATTGATTAAATATTGCTATCTTCATCACAATCGCACATATGCAGCTATTTGTTTATTTCCCTGCCTTTCCAGTGTGTGAGCCTTTGGGTTTGTCTTTGATCTTTCTCTCGTGCTTTACGTCATTCCTTCTCCAATATGCATTTCTTCACTGACGTTCCTGTGCATCATCGAACTCGAACAAAATGTTCTGCTACATGAAACTGTTGAGAAGCGAGGCCAGGGACAGAGAAAAACACTCTGATGGGAACTGCATTATGTTTTTCAGTAGAGTAGAGTAGACTGTCCGTGGAAAATAAGGGGAAGAGGCGTAACATTGGGTAATTGACTCGAAAACATAGTGTTAAGATTCAAAATTTGACACTGTTATGTCGACCCCACAATTTCAAGACTGAGAGTCCTCTGGTGAAAGAAGGGCGAAACAACAATGCATGTTTCCCATTAGCCTCAGAGCTCGGGGATCAGATTTCAAGCCATGCTTTCTGCCTGTGGATACACCAGAACGACTTGGGTTCCTGTCCAGACGGAGCTTGCCTTATGGCTCACCCAGACAGCTCTGTGGACCCCTGAAACCACAGCTTCACATCTGTATAACTAATCTGATCCAACGGCAGCGGTATCACACGTCTTCTTAGTATGAGGGAAAGAAGTTTAAAAGGCAGACAGCGTAGGAAGTTGTTAGCATGGCTGCGTAACTGTCGAAGGCGAATCATCGGAGGCAGCTGAAGCTACACAGAGAACTGACAGCGTTGCTTCGCTTCCTGTCCAAAGCTAGACGACTTCCTGGCTAAAGAATGTGGAATGAGTTCAAACTACTTAGGTAGAGAAAACTCCTTTAATATGCAGATCTGGGTTTATGGAGTCAAAACAACTGAGAGTGAACACTACAGGTGATGGGGGGGCTATCTCTCTTTCTAAATATACCACAAGGGGCTGCTAAAGCACATAATGTCATTACAAATATTTGAGGGACAGGCTCATCAAAAGTGATTTCAAAGGAAACCCCCTTCATTCCACTACACTGTGTACACCACATGTCAAAGTTATTGATGAAACAGAGAGAGACACGTCATACTTGGCTTTAAACATGGATATAAAGCCACATGGAAAATGCTTTAGCGCTTTAAGTGTGGAAAACATAAAAACACAGCACAGCGCTTCCTAAATTCAACTCTTTTTTTTTTTTTACTACTGTTATTTACTTACAGGCAGCATCAGGACAGTTCCAGGGGGTCCTGGCAGACCATCCGCGCCAGGAAGACCAGCGCGACCCGGAGGACCCTTGGGTAGAAAGATAACACAAACAAAGACGCACACACAGATATGTGGTTAGTTTCTGTATTTGTAGAAATTTGTGTTATCATGTATTTTTTCAAACTCACCCTCTCTCCAGTATCTCCAGCACTGCCTGGTGGGCCAGAAGAACCTGGGGGTCCGGGGAGACCCTATATTCAGCAAAAGATCTCATTTTACACACATCATACATACATAATGCATCACAAAGAAGCAGGGCACATTTTGCTCCACTAAAAAGTTCTCGCCTCTATCTTGCAAAGTGGTCACACATGGGAGAAAGGAATGCATGAGGCAATACGGGACAGCTTGTTGAGTTGTAAAATTCTTTGTGAGGTGCTCTTTTATTTGTCTTTAGCTCGACACTTAAATTGCTGGCCTCAGTGGGACTCCATCTGCAGGGTGTCAAGAGCAACTGTGCCTGAAAAGAAATCATCCTAGATAAATAATGAAGTTCTTGAACATCTGGGCGACTCCATATCTCTTCGGGGGAACTGTTTTGGCCACTCCCTCACTCCCTTTGCATCACAAATCAGGCAGCCGAGGATTTTCACGGCGATTCCCCTTTAAAGACGATAACTGATCATATCGAAACACCGCAAAATGATCATTTATCGTCTTTCAATGTAATCATATTGTGATTAAAGCATGCATGGAGATAACGTGATAAGAAAATACATCTAAATTGATAATAAAACCACATACTAACTCACATTTTTCTGAATATTTGATGTGAATAGCTTAGATTATATCTTGCACTTAAGTTCCTAATATGAGGAATAATAATAATAATAATGAGAAAAAAGTTATTAGGTACACAAAAATAGACTTTACCGTGTGATTATTTCATATAGACTTTTTCTTTATTGAATTACCACATAACATGCTATGTTGTGATGTATATCATTATCAAGGAGGGACCTATTTTGGCCATACTGTTTGTGCAGCAAAGTGCTAAAAATGTAATTTTTTAGCACAGACTAGAAGACTGAGTGACACAAACCGCCATCTGCTTTTATTCCTGAACCGAGATTCCACAGAAAAACTGACAGTGATAAAAATGAGGACAAGTAAAGTAAGGAGTAAACAAGGAGAGACAGATTGACTTACTGTTGGCCCTTCAGGCCCAGGCGGACCCTCCACCAACATTCCCTGAAACACACAAGCACAGAAATCATCAGTCACCACAACGTGTCCCCACAACTATCTCATGGCGTCGTTCACGAGAGCCTGTCTGTGTGAAACGATCTCACAGTGTACAGATGCACCCACAAGTGTATTCTGTGTTCATTAACACAAGGTTAAGGGCGGTAAGTGTACATAAAATACATGCCCCAACACCCTGCCTATCCACTTTCCATTTCAAAGTATTTGCTAACTTAATGTACATTCCTCCCTGTCATTTCAGTTACGCTTGCAATTAATCCAAAGGAGGGTAAAGGAGGAGAAAGGCAAAGACGCCCTGAGGTGCTCTCCTACCTGGACAAGCTGAAGGGAAGAACTGATGAAATCGAAGTGATAATTCATTTGTCCACACTATCAGATAAAATATTTGATCGTGCATGCGATATCAAGTCAGTTTATACACGGGGCTGCGCTTTGAAATACATTCAATGAAGTGTGTTTCTACCATATACCGTATCTCTGTAGCTAAAAACAGCAAGTCATCTCAGTTTGGTGTGGACGACTTACAAGCATCTGACTCACAGCTGCATTGTTGCAGCTCTGCGGCTACAGAGGTATTGCTTTGTTTGTTTGCTCTTGTGGTAACATCTTGGCTTCCTGTTTTGTTATGGAGGACAGAAACCCACACAATATCCAAACTTATTTGAATTATAAGATGATTTTCATCAACCTTCAAGCTCCTTTCATCATAAAAGGACTGCAATTGATCTTTGACAGTCCCCAGGTTATGCCTATGCCTGCAGTATGTGTGTGTGTGTGTGTGTGTGTGTGTGTGTTGGGGGGGGTAAAGGGGCTAGAGCTTAAGGGGAAAAAATGTGTGTGACACTCCGCTTTTTACATGTTTACAAGAGAAAAGACACACTGGGAGGAGATGTGTACACAAATTTGGTTGGTAATGACTTCTCTAACATGCTTACACCACATACACAAATTGTCATCTAGGAAGTGGACTAACACACACTCTCTTCTTTCTGCTCTCACGTATAAACATGAAGAAAGTCAGTCACAGATGGATGTATACTTAGTGGAACTCAGTGACATTTGTTTGGAGTGAAACAGCTGTAGCTGTATTGGAGATATACATTAATTCGGCGTCTTATGCATATTTCCAAACAAACCAAAGGAGCTGTTTTCACCTGCATGGATATCTGAATCGGAGTTGGATGTATTCCACCTGTTTGCATTTAAACAAGCTTAGGTTTTGGCAAAGACGCAGGAAAAGTCTTTGTTCTCCTTGTATAACTTCCTTCCCCCCATCCTCCCCTGTGTTTACACACTACCCACACTGTGTTTGGAGATTATTTACTATCCCTGCATGGCTGTTGTTCAAATGTTTATGCTGTAGTCATGATGACCTGCCAGGAGCGAGGCCTTACCCAACGATGAGAAAGGTCTGACGGGCCCTGATGAGTGCGTCTGGCCTGAGGATTCTCATTCAGAAGCGAGGGGTGGATTGTGTTTAGATGTGGATCATCCATATGTACTCGCATACATAAACATCTACGCACCCGTGTGCACACAGCCTACATCTGTTACTGCAGTATGGTGTTCAAATAGTGATACTCACAGGCTCAATAACAGCAGGCTCTCCCTTCTGTCCCTTCTCGCCACGAGCACCGTCGACCTACACACCAGACAAACAGACAGAAACACAGTCAGCTCTTCGACACCCTCATCACGCTACCCTCTAGATCTTGTCTTTGCCAGTATCCTTCCATTGTTTTTCACCTGTCCATAGTACTCATCCGTCTCAGCAGGCAGCACTTTGCCCTCTTTGTCGTTATAATCCAGCTCTCCATAGGCGTCATAGACGTCTAAATCGCCGTAGTCGGTGAGGTGCTCCTCCTTGAACCCATCCTCCAGATCTGTGTAGTCACCGTCGCCTTCCACGCCAAGGCCCGTTCCGGTGGCGGTGGATGAGCCTGCTCCGGTGCCGGCGCTGGCCTGTCCCCCTCCAGTGGTGATGGTAGAACTGCTGCTGCTGCTTCCACCTCCAATGTTGACCGTACTGCTGCTGCTGCTGCTGCCTCCTCCACCTCCAAGGTGGATTGTACTGCTACTGCTGCTGCTGCCTCCTCCACCTCCAAGGTTGATTGTACTGCTACTGCTGCTGCCTCCTCCACCTCCAAGGTTGATTGTACTGCTGCTGCTGCTGCCTCCTCCACCTCCAAGGTGGATTGTACTGCTGCTGCTGCTGCCATCTCCACCACCAATGTGCCCAGTGCTGCTGCTGCTACTGCCTCCTCCACCACCGATAATTACAGTGCTGCTGCTGCTGCCGCCACCGCCTCCACCAGTGGTGTAATGGTCATCCACGTTATAATCATATCCGTCGCCGTAGTCATCATACGAACCTCCTACCTATGAAAAAACAGAAAAAGTTAATAAAGTGAAATTTGCAGCATTGCATTGAAAATGAAAAGGTTATTTAACGTCTAAACAAACGAGAAACAAATCGGTGACCTATTAAATCATGCCTGTAACATACTAGGGATGCAACTAAGGATTATTTTCATTATAGATAAATCTGCAGGTGAATATTGAAATAGTTTGCTCCATAAAATGTCAGAAAATACTGGAAAATTCTGTATCTTAAATGCCTTAAGCCAAAGTGTTGTCTGTGTTATCATTTAAGGACTCACTCACAAAGTGTTTTCACTTGTGAGTTGATGATGTTTTGGTGGCTTAAAATCTCTTAAAGAGCATTCGGTGGATGCTCCTTGCTAACCAATCTAGCTAGCTAGTGCTAGCCTTAGCTGGTAACTGGAGGGAAACTACCAATTTTCCACCTGCTCTGTGTGGCCCTGGTTGACATGCAGCTTCAGCAGCGAGAGGTCGCCACTAACCCACTGGCAAAAGTCCACCGGTTCCCTCTTTAGCAATTAGCTTAGTGCTGCACCATTGAAATGTCACATGTATAGGAGTCTTCACCCACTCTTCCCTCTTCTGGCTCCAAAACACTGAAGTGGTGATAGCCAAATGCCGAACTCCTGGCTTCAAAACGGTTTACAGTCTATGGGTGGCATTATTCAATACATGCACATTGACTTTGCTGACCCCATGTGGATATGTGGATTATAACAGGGGAGGTATCCCACACATACATCAAGGTAGGCCTTGCATTAGAGTATGTAACAAAGTAAAGAACAGGATTCAAACTAATGTTCAAAAGCTAATCAATACATCTATTAGACTACAGGTGACACACACAACAGTTAAGTGAGGATGGCAGTGTGATTATGCTGTTATGATGTCAACGTACTGATGTCTTATTGCTGGAGATGGTTATTGAAGATCCTCCTCCACCAGTGATGATCTGCTTTTCGATTCCGGCCCCTGTGCCCATGTCAATCTTTCCCCCTGCTCCCAGATCCAGCTCACCCCCTGTGCCGATGCTGGTGCTGGTAATGGTGACACGTCGAGAGGTGTCCCCATCGGGTGATGCCGTGGCCTCGTCGTAGTAGGTCTCGTAGTTACCATAACTGTCGTAGCTGTCGTAAGGGCTGGCCTCCTCTCCGTAGGCGTTTCCTCCGCCAGTGGCAGTACCTGAAGAGCTGGAGGATGAGCTGGAGGATGAGCCGGTGGATGAGCCGGTGGATGAGCCGGTGGATGAGCCGGTGGATGAGCTGGAGGATGACCCATCAGATGAGCCAGTGGAGATGGAGGTCAACACTTTGCTGCTGGCAGCACCAGCGCCCCTCAAAACCTCCTGCACTGTGGTCACTACGCTGTCTCCATCTTCCAGCTGTAAGGCACAAAGGGTATGGTTACTTTGGTGCATTTGGAACGATATGATTGTATTTACATGAAGTTCATTTGTGGCAAAACTTAAATTAGACTACCTTGATTTCTTTTGTGGGTTTCTCAGTATCAGATGCTGAATCGAAAGGCTTGCCATCCACATCCTCATAGTAAGGGTATTCGTAATAGTAGCTGTCCTCCTCCGTGTTCTAAAGGAGAGAAACATAACAGCATTACTGAGAGGGAGTGTGTCTGAGAGAGAAAAAATAACTATCAATTATTAAAATCATGATTTTCAAAAATGATCCACTGCTGCTGGGTCAGGCTGATATATGTGCGACAGACTGGCCATCGATCAGACGCACATAGGAATGCCTTCAACCCAAGCAAACCTAAAGCTGCATCTCCCTGTTGCAACTTGTTGAGACTAAATGACAAATGACTTTTCCACTGCTTTCTTAATGAATCTGTCACACATCCTTAGAGAAAAAGCAGGTTAAGTTTAGGTGTGCTTTGCAGGCATACTGACAGGCCCCAGGGCAAGGAAAAGGTCAAGAGGAAGGACTTTCTCTTTATCTTTCAACACTTCTCTGACTCACCTTTAATCACCACGCAGCGTATTGGTATTCAGTGCAGAAAACAACACGGTGCAGAGAAGCAGGCTTAGGCAGGCACCACATCATTCCTGAACATTATTAACTAACTGCATAGGCTGATAACCCCGTTCTTCCTAGTCAGCACTTTCCCCTGGCAGAGTGCAGTTCTCTTGTGTAAGCCAAGAAGCTCTTTTCAGCACAGGATCCAACCGAGATCTGATTTAAGTATTAAAGACAATTATGGATTAAGGGTAATGAACTTCCTTGGTTAAGGTCAGCCATGATGAGAACACTTGGGCCATTCTCTTGCCGGTTTCTACGATGTCCAGTATGCAAACAGTTACTTCTCGTAATGGGCAATGTAGTGTTTTTTGAGACCTGCACTGTGAGCTCCAAGTTAAAAGGAGCATACAGTATTGAAATGATTTAAACTTAAAGGGTCCCATACTATGCTCATTTTCAGGTGTTTCCAGATTTTTCCACATCTGTGCTCTCTGCGTCATCACTGTAGCCGGGGACTGTAACGGCACTGTAGCAGCACTATCTGCCTATATGTAGTTTTATGTATGTTGTGACATCACAATCGTACTGAAGTCTTGACGGCTCGTTTAAAGGCACAGTTTCTGAATGAGTGCATTTCTCTGTGGAAACTTTCACAGTATTTATGTAGCACCTTGACCTGCTATATGATTAAAAAAGATTTTACAATGAAAATGTTCTCGATACTCACATATTCATCTGTGTTGGGGTCCTGGTTCTGTGGCTGGTCGGGCACTGGCACTTCACAATCAGGGCTGTAGTGCTCACAGTAGTCATAGGCAGCACGATGGTCTGCTACAATCATTAGCTGCTGGATGTCTCCCTGGAAACCACAAGAAACAGGAAGAGATGAGACTCACAGGACATAGCTACAAGTCATGCATGTAAATAAACAAGCAAACAATCGTCAGCGGCAGAGACGGCGGTCTCACACTCGGTGAACCCTGGGGGTGAATGAAAGCAAATAAACAAATAAAGATGAGGGAAAACATCTGCGAGCAGCATTATCACATGCCGAACAGGCGGTTCTGAAACTAGGTCAAGACAGGGGAATCTGAGGCTGGCTA
Organism: Echiichthys vipera; assembly: GCF_963691815.1. NCBI lineage: Eukaryota > Metazoa > Chordata > Actinopteri > Perciformes > Trachinidae > Echiichthys > Echiichthys vipera. Next base: position 23,777,892 of record NC_139841.1, read on the forward strand.
GATGATGAAGAACTTTGTCCGGGGTCCAATAGTGAAATTTTGCATCGAGAGTTGAGCAGTGAATGTGAGACAAAATGCTTACAGCAAACAAGAGCGGAGTTACAAGAGAACATGGAACAAGTGACTTCATCTAGCTGCGGACGATGACACAAACAAGCACAGGCTCTCACACACTCACACAGTCTTTAAGAAGATGATAGAAGATTTTGAACAGCATACATAAGTCCTGCCCCAGATCTGAGGGCATGAGTGGTTTTGCCTGTGAGCTGATTGTGTTGGATGAATGCATCAACTTAGCGTGTGCGATGTACATGATCAGACCTGCAGTTACAGATAGCGGACCCGAGACCTATAGGGGTGCGTGCATATAGTGAGTAAAGGGTGGAGGGGTGGGGTGGAACAGTGGCAGAAGTGAGAGATTAAAAAGAAAAAGAGAAGAGGAAGAAACATAGGCTGATAGAAAAAGAGTAAGAGAGGACAAGAGGGAAAATAAGCTCAGAAGGATCCCCAGGCTACATAGGGAGCTGGGTGTGTGTGTGTGTTTGCCACGTGTTTCTGAACAGAATGCATATGGCACCGAAACGCTGCATTGTATCTATCCAAACATGTTCGATTGCACTTCCAAATGCAGTGATGTCATCCCAAATCTATCAAATACAATGGCAACTTAGCTGAAACACATATATTTTCAAGGGGTATGAGACTCATGGCACAACTATGGGAACAGACTGTTTTCAATTATGTTGCAACTGCTGACAATCTGAAACCCTTTAACATGTCTTTCCAGATGAAATTATCCATGGATAGCTGTCTTTCCTGACAAACATAAATGGATTGCATTTGTGGTCTAACCAGCGACAGATCATTGAGGAGCACTATTCCCTCTGCTACACTCCGACACACCACACACTGCTCAGATCCTTTAATAGCTCCAGCAAAACTCCCCATGAGAGGGTGTTTCCTGCTTTGTCCTTGGTTTATGCTATCAGAGGGATTTATGATGGATGCAGCGCAACAAATCCCAAAACTTGCTCAAAGACAGAAAGATTGGGGTAGCCATTACGCGACTCTCCCAGCTATGAATCCCGGAGCTCCCAGGAAACTTTCA